>NW_024424452.1:101649120-101689613 GCF_017311325.1 Ursus maritimus | reverse complement strand
GGGGGGGGGGGTGCAGGAGAGGGTCAGGGGGCGAGGCTGGCAGGAGGGGAGGGAGGGGAGGGAGGAGAGAGAAGAGAGGGGCAGCCCTGGGCACGGGAAGTGGAAGTTTCTGGCCCCACGTTAGGAAAATGTTCTCAGAGCTTTACACTGTGAGGCACCAGACCACCCAAGGAAGCTGGGTGAGGCAGTGTCACCATGGAGACAACAGGGTTTGATAAGAGGGAGGATGCTGGGGAACTAAGGGGACAGACAGCAAGACCTGAAACTGGGGGGAGGGGGGGCCTAGGGTACCCTCCCCCCTGGCAATCTGGCTGATCCCCAAGGGCACTGGTGAAGTTGTTCTGTTTGCATTTTTCCTTTGGGAGAAGAAACAGAGAAAGGCGAAGCCCCTGGGCTCTGCTGGAAGGGACTGTCCCCACCTAGCTGGAGAAGCCTCCCAGGAAGCAGGGCCTCTTCGGCATTGTCTCCACTGTGGGCTAAAGTTACCCGTCTCCACAGCCAGGTAAAGGGCAGTTAGAGTGACCAGGAGATAAGCCCCGGTCCCCAAGCGTGACCACACCCCAAGGTTACCTCCTCCATGAGGCCCCTGCCCAGCCCCTGCAGGCAGAGCTGGTGTGGCATCCTCTGGGTGCCTACAATATTCTGTACACGCTCCCTCAGTGACGATGACTGAGCTCCTGCCATGTACCTAGCACTGCACCTGCCTTCACTATTACCCCAGCACGAGGCTAATTAGCTGCGTGATCCTGGTCATGCCGCTTGACATCTCTAAGCCTCCATTTCTCATCTGTAAAATAGGGATAATAATAGTACTCAACTCACGCTAGTTGTAGCAAGAATTATGCGAGTTACTAAATGTAAAACAAACATAGTGCTTAGTAAATATATCTTATTAATGTTATAGTCATCTAACCGAATTATAATGATTAGTATATAATAACCCATATGACTATGAGTTTCAAGGCGAGGACTTAATCTTAGACCTCTCTGTATCCTCCAACCCTAGTGGGATGCCTGGCAAATAGGGGTGTGCAATAGACACCCAAATTAATGCATTATAGACGGAGATCGATGATACAGCCTTCCCCAGCTTCTCTTCTTGTGGCTGACAACCCTTGCTCCTAGGAAGTTCTCCCTGTTTTCTAATTTGAGTTTTTCCCACTGCTACATAAACGTTACAGAGGGCATAACCTCTGTAAAGAACCTAGTCGGTGCTTAGTCCCAGTCTGATGCACAACCCGTGGGGCCTATTGCTAACAACATCTCTCAATCCAGCATCCTCTAGAAAAGGTAAAAGTGAGGTCAATCCTCTGAAGGATCCCTCGGGCACCTACAGTGGACCTTCAGGTTTCTCTTTGGCCTCTTCCTTTCAGGGTAACTGTCTCTGATTAGGGCCTAATGGGCTGCCACAACGTTCCTTCCCCACAAGGGCCAGGCCAGGCCTGGCTCACTTCCCACCAGGATGGGAGACAGCTTGGGGGTTGACGGGTAGCAGGACAAGCCAGTGTAGATATAGCCCACTGTGGGGGATGGGGGAGTCCCTCCCACTGAAAAGGGCCAGTAGATAGGCTGGCTGCCACGGGCACCATCTGGCGCTCAGGGAACACTTGCTGAATTCCTCGGTCAACAAGAGAGGCAGGTGCCACGGTAGAGAGGGAAGAACGTGGAATCCGGAATCAGGGAAGCTGGTTCAATCAGGCCATACTGAGGTCCCCTCCAGCCCTACAGATCATTCTTTCCTGACTGGCTGCAGTATGCCCAGCACAGGGGTAGGCATCTGGAGGAACAGAGACAAAGCACAGGGCAGGGTCTGGGCCCTCCAGGAGTTTACAGTGTTGCTGGGGAAGGATTGTTTACTCACAAAGTAGCAACAAAAAAACCCCACATATGTACTCTGCTTTGCGGTTTACAAACAGCTCCTGCAGCCACTATCCCAATTAAGTTCTGAGCTGTGTGTCCAGACTCGAGACTAAAACAGAGGCTCAGAAGGGGGAAAGGGTAAACCACTATGGCTTCCTGGGGCAGAAACGAGGGTGGGGTGTATATGAGACATGAGCAGCTTGCAGAACTGAGTTCAGAGTGGAAAGCACCCAGACAGCACCCCATGTTACGCAGTGGGGGAGGGGGCTTGTCAGCAGGGTGGACAGGACTGGCCATTCACCACAGGGCTGTTAGAATCCCTGGCCTCACTCCTTAGTACTGGTAGCATCTCCCAGTTGTGACCGTCCGAAACACCCCAGGCATTTCCAAACACCCCCCTGAATGAAAGTTGCTTTCCTCTTCTTGCACTCAATCAGTTTACAAGTGAGGAAACAGATCCAAAGCTGGACAGAGTGACCTGAGGTCACACAGCAAGTTGATGGCAGCGAGAATTAGATCTCCTAAACCCCAGGCAATGCTCTCTCCACCCCACCACATTGATCTTGGGTTTCCTAAAGCAGCCTCCCCTGCCCAGTTGACTCCCTTAGGTGGCACCTCCTTATCGGAGATGACGTGGTACCAGCTGTCTTCTTTGAGATTCTAAGCACACTGGTTGACACAAAGTTCTCTTGGATTTTTGCAGTTTTCCCAGATTGCCAAACAAGGGAGTGTACTCCAATCAGGATAAAATGTATCTGTCTTCACATGACAGCAGGACACATTCTCTTAAGCTTTGTACAAAGTCCTAGATGAGAACAATGCTGTAGTTTTCAATACAAGGACTATTGCCTCATTGTGTCATGTCCTGACTCCCATGTTTGTAACGAGCATGTCTTCCAGACTGTCTGGAGTGGCAGGAGGGTGTGGAATGGAGGGGCGTAGTGGACAGTACAAGAGAAGCTGGAGGGGTGGATGAGGTGGCCCTACCCCCCTCCCCTGACTTGGGGCTCATTTCTAAGGGGAGAGAAAGTCCCCCGTGGTTTCTCAGCAAAGGTGAGGCTCGCGCAAGTCAGATTGAACCAGAGAGAGCCAGGACCCCCAGAGCATCCTCGGGCGACCCAACTCATTCAGGGGGAGCAGGGAGGGGTAAGAGCAAGGGAAGGAGACATTCTTACAAGTCAGGCAAAGAAAAGTACAAGGTGTTTTTTTTTTTAAAGCCCTGGGTTAAAAGACCACCGAAGTCAGGGAATGTCGCTCATGGGTATCATGATATTTCATCTGTGGGCGTGGGTCTCAAGTTCTGATGGCAGAGAAAGGAGGCCAAGGAGGGAAGAGGCCCAGGAGAGTTCCCTTCTACTCAAAGATGCTAGATTTGGGATTTCGTGGTTTGGTGCCATCAGAACCAACCTCAGACCAAACGCTATGGCTCTGCCTTCTTCTTGTCAAACAAATAAGGGGGAAATCTGATGGCAACAGCATGCCAAAGGTGTGGGTGCCTGGGCAGAGCGAAGAAGGGGACAGGCAGTGGGGATGGAGACAGAGTTCTAGGATGGGCTCTGACCCTCAGTTCCTCAGGGCAATCTCTTTGTGAGGAATTCAGGCTCATCCCAGGCTAAGGGACATCTCTGGCTCTGCAGGGTAAAGTGGCTAAGCGTGGTGGCCCACGGAGTCCCCGAATTCCCGTCAGAATTATTACAACATTCAGGTTGTAATTCCGCCCAGGCAATTAGTCATGACCCTCGGAGACCTTGCATGGGGTAGTCAAGAGTTGGGCCAGTGAGGGCTGTCCCTCTGCCCATGCCCAGAGCCAGGTGAAGGTTCTCAAGAGCAAAGCATGGCCCAGGGATCGCATAATGTGTGTATGTGTGTGCTTCTCCCCCATGGCCCAGCCATGCCACCCACAGGTGGAGAGGTTAAAGGGCCGCGGGCCTCCTGGGCCCAGGCAGGGCTGCAGTGTGGTCTGAGAACAGCCCGCTAACGTGAAGGGACAGAGCCTCTGGAAGCTGGGGAGGACGGGTTCCGGACTCCCTTCTCTCCGCTCTCCCTCCTGAGAGGCAGCATAGACCACCGGCCGGTGCAGTACCCAACACCTACATGTGATTATTTCACTTTAAGTTCATTAAAATTAAATCAAATTAAAAATTGAGTTCCTCGACTCCACTAGCCACATTTTAAGGATCAATAGCCACACAGGGCTAGCGGCTACCACGATAAACAGTGCGATCTAGAGCATGTCCAGCATCAGAGGGACATTGGACGGCACAACGACAGCCTCCGGAGTCGGACCTGTGTTTGCTCTCCAGTTCTGCCACTTACTGGCTGTGTGACTTTGGGCAAGTTACTTCACCTCTCTCTGCCTTAGTTTTCTCACTGGTAAAGTGCTCAGCCAGTGCCTGCCACAGGGTAAATAAGCAACTGATATGACCCGTGAGCACCTCTGCCTGCCTCTACCATTCACCGAGACCCAGCTCGAGTGCCTCCTCCTACAGGAAGCCTCCGGTCTTCATCCATACATCCATACATTTACTCATCCAGCCATATGTCATTCAGCCAACATTTACTGAGCACCCCACAGGCCGACCCTGGCCAGAAGGACTGAAGAGGCCTGCAGCAGGAGCGGAGCGAATCAAGCCAGCCAAGGAAGGCAGCAGTGGCTGTACATTTGGGGACCTGCCCACTGAGCCCCGTCAAGCTCTGGTCTCCCCTGACCCACCAGCTCTTTTCCAGCCCTTATTCCCATCTCTGGCTCCATCTAGAAGGGCACCATTTCCATACACAGAGGTGTTTGGGTGTGAATTCTGTCTACCCTCTCACACTTGAAGCACCATACAGAGGACGATGCCATCGCATTGGGTAAGACCTCACCAAGGGGAAGAACTCTGTGTCCCTCCTCAGACTGGGAAATCCCTGAGGGGTGGGGTAGGAAGCCGAGGGGGCACAGGTGGGAAGGACTAGGGCCGCATGAGGACCAGAGGTGGAGTCCACTTTGTGCGCGGACCACAGCCCTGAGTCCTGTTTGTTCAGCAGCTGAGGCTCTTGGTGCTGCTGTCTTGAGCCTTTATTTCACTGGATAAAGGGACAGGGTGTGTCTGGGGGTGGAAAACCGAAGAAAGGCCCCTCTATTCAGAGTCACATACCTCCTACCCCCACATCCCAGATGGAAGCTTTCCTCTCCTATGAGGATCCCTTCGCCTTCCTGACCCAGCAACTCCACCTACCTCCACGGACGGACACAGGAAGGAGCACCCAATTGCCACCTACTCCCACCCCACCCAGGAGCCCCACCAGGACACCTTTTGCACCTGGTCCCAGCTTCAGTTTGAATCTAGTGGGAAAGGGCAGAAGCTGGAAGCTCGAAGCATATAGTAAGAGCCAATTCTGCTGGGGCAGACCCTGGGCTTTACAAAGGCTTTACAGACCCATTTTACAGAGGACACTCAGCAAAATCAAGGTCCCTCTGATGCCAAAGTCCCAAATTGTGTCCAACCCCACCCCTCTGCCTCTCCAGTTCCCCTCCATTTGAATGTCTTTCCCAGTGTATAGAGTTCTGGGACATCCTTGGTCTCATTTAATTTAATCCTTTTATCAAGCCAGGGAGTGAAGCAGTATTTATTCCTATTTTAAATGAAGAAACGGAGGCTGGGAGATACCGAGTTACTTCACATCTACTCACACAGCGAATAAGTGGCAGAGCCAACCCCCCCTCCCCCACCAGCTGGCTCTGTTGAACCCAGTTGCATGGGAGCCGGGAGCCAGTGCGCAAGGCGGCAGCTCGCCCCCCAGGCACCCGTGTCCATGTTGTGCGGCTGCCCCTGGGACTGAAGGGCCCGGAAGCAGAGAGGCAGCCGCTGCAGCTCCGGGAACAATGCAGAGGGATTAAGGCTGCCCGGGAGAGCCCCACCCATCTCGTCATCCGCAGGCTCTGAGTCCCGCTCCCAGGGACCCAGAGAACCAGTGGAACTTTCCGGAACTCTGCTCCCCTCCTCCAAGCCCACCTGGGCGCGCCTCGCCCTACTTTCCTGGTCAGCCTCGGGGAGGTCCTGCCACACCCGTGCCGTGCGCAGGCAGGCTGCTGAGGTCCCGAATGCCTAGAGCCCCCAGGGACTCCTGCCGCCTCCCCTCTGAATCTCTCGGGTCTGCTGCCTCCGTCCCACCCTCTGGTTGGTGTCCCCAACAACCTACCCTCTTCCCCAACTCCCTACCTATTGGGTTCATCGGACTTGCACAAAGACTAGATGTAAGATCCGGATCTCACATCCCTGCCCAGCAAGAAGTTCTTCCTGAAGTCTAACCTCACTCCCTCATGCTGCAGTTGGACTGAACAGAGTTCTGCGCCTTCCGTTAGGATGTAGTAGTTTGTGGGCTTGGGTGTCAGACTGCCTGAGTTTGTATCTTGGCCCCACCACTTACCAGTTGTTTGACATTGGGCAAGATACCTTTCCTCTTTGGGCTTTTAGTTTCTGCATCTCTAACAGGTTACGTAATGGTTCCTCTTAGGGGAATTGTGAGGGTTACATGGGAGAATCCTTGTGTGTCGGGGGTAGTGGCTGTGCCTATCAAGTGGCATGAATGCCAGTTAACATCCCTCCCCTCCCCTGCATTCAACCCCTACAGCTCTTCCTCCTGGAGAAGCAGCACAGTAGGGTCACAACGGAAATAGGGTGGGGAAGCAGAGGGGAGGGGAGGGGAGCAGAAGGGAGGGAGGGCGTTCTGGGTCAGCCCTGCCCTTAGGAAGCACCAGCTGCTACTTCTCTCTGCTGCTTCCAAGTGAGTGCCACCTGCCCCAGCCCTGATCTTCGCATCCTTTGATCTTCTGATCTCTGGCCAGGGTCCCCCAGCCAAAGGCATTCCTGTCTCCTAGGCCTCCTCCAAGGAAGAGCAAAGGGCTGGGCTCCTGCCCCTTCCCCCAGGCTCCTGCCTCCTCCCTGTGCGTGTGTGTGTGTGTGTGTGTGTGTGTGTGTGTGTGTGTGTTTGTGTGTGTAACCAGGACTGCCACAGAAGCCCTGGGACAAGGTAATAGTCAGGTTCCATCTGAGGTAGTGGTGTCTGGGGGAGAGGGACATGGAGAAGGGCTGGCCACTGGACTGCCACTGGGCATGGTGCCCTGGGCTGGGACTGGACCCTGCTGGAAAGGTGCCTTCAGCCTCAGTTCCTTGTTCCGAGTGCCCTTGTGTGCAGAGCCTCGCTGAGCACTGGAGGAAGCATGTGTGCCCGTGTGTACAGACAGGGAGGACTCCGCAGCCGGAGGAGAGATGCAGAACCATAGACCCAGCCGGACAGAGCCTTGAACGTTAGTGCTGGAAGACTCTCCAGTGCCTGGGCCTCAGGAGGAAGCTGACCTGCGGTAGCCAAGAGGGACAGGTTTAGCCATTAGAAAGTGGCCTGAGTACTTTGCAAAGTGGGGGACGGGGCTGGGGTGCTTCGGTTGGCAGTGAGGGATGGTGTAGTAGGCTGAATGGTGGCCCCCCAAAGACACGTCTACATCTTAATCTCCGGACCCCGTGAATGTGATGATACTTAGGAATAGGGTCATGAAGAGAAGGATCTTGAAATGAGGAGAGCATCTTGGATTATTTGAATGGGCCCTAAATCTGATGACAAGTGCCCTTATAAGACACACAGAGAAGAAGGTGATGTGGAGACAGAGACAGAGATTGGAGTGACATGGCCGCAAGCCAAGGGGGCTGGCAGCCACCACAAGTTAGAAGAGGCGTGCAGTGGATTCTTCCCTAGAGCCTCTGTAGTCAGTGGAGCCCTGCCGCCATCTTGATTCTGGGTTTCTGGCCTCCAGCACGTGAGAGAATCAATTCCTGTTGTTTTAAGTCACCCTGTTCGTGGTACTTTGTAATAGGAGCCACTGGAAAGTATACAGTAAGTAGTCAGATGGGTCACAATATACTGCTCGGCCCTGCGGCCCTGCCATGGGCTCCCCCTTCCCTCAGCCCTCTCCTCACCCTCCTCCTCCCTCCTGATGCCTCAGACCAAGCTGATAAGCCATTCTGCACGTCACCTAGGAAACTCATTCTCACCCAGGAGACTCCCCGGGATCTGTGGCCCCGCTATCCCACTCCTGGATGAACAACCAACAGAAACACATCCAGATGCTCACCAAACGCCGTACAACGCCATCCACAATGCCCCCAAACCGGGACGTGTCCAACGCGCAGCAGCGGTAGGATGGATAGACCGCGTTGTGTTCTCCCGAAGTGAGTATGCGCAGCAATGAGCGAGAGTGAGCGATGGCTGCAAGCAAGAGTGTGGTGTGGACGGATACCTCAAACACGGCGAGGGGAAGAGCCCAGACATAAAAGAGTGCTCCATTTATGTAAAGTGCAAAACACAGGCAGTACGCACCTATGTTGTTAGAAATCATGACAGTGGTTACCCTTGGTGGGGAATGGGTAGTGCCTAGAGGAAGGCATGGTGGGTGGAGGATTTCTAGAAAGCTGTGGACATTCTGTTTCTTGGTCTGGGTGCTGATGATGCCAGTGTACTCAGCTTGTAAAAATTTAACAGGCGATAGGTAGTCTTTTCTGTGATGTATATTATTCTCAAATAAAAAAAGTTAGTTAAAAGAAAGACTCATTCTGAATATCTTCCATGAACCTCAAGCTGGCTAAGGGTTCCCTCTAGATTCCCACGGCATCTTGTCAAGACTTCTCAACTTTTTACCTCATTGGATTGAAATCGGAAGTTTAATCCATGACTCAATATCATCTCACTCATCTGTGGACTCCCAGGACATTGAACACAGGCTCTGGCACATAGTAGGTGCTCAAGAAACACTTACTGACATCTGTTGGCATGGCCAAGGGCTTTGGTGTTCTCAGACTTCTTTCCCAGAGTTCCCTAGCCATCGGTCCCAGCACCCTGGACCACCGCAGGATTCCATGGTGGGACACACTCCTCCCCACTGCTGCTCCCCACCTCCTGAGTACCCCCACGACCGGCCTGTGCCTATCCTCATCCAAACACGTACAAGGCGGTAACCTTCTGACCCACCAGCCTGAGATCTCTACTAGCACAGACCACAGGGCTCACTCATCTTGGACCTTCAGAGCTTAGGCAAGAGCCAGACACACAATGTGGATTGAAGAACCAGGAGCCTCAAGTCCCTGGAGCTCTCTCTCCATCCAAGCCTAGAGGCAAGCACATACCTTTGTTCGTCTTAGCTTGTTTGAAACTGGGTGGAAATTTTCAAAAGATGTGTTCTTTAAAAGAAAAAGTAGTAAAGAGAATGAATAGGAAAGGCAAAAGCTTCTAAGTAGAAGGGTTTATAGAACAGATGTCTCACTCTAATGAAACCCAAGCCTGGCCACGAGCTGGCTAACTGGCAGCTTAAGAGGCTCCCCAGTACGGCTCCGTGCTCACCGCAGCCGTCTGGGTTGGGTGCCACACTTCCGGCCTGCAGCGGAGCCAGGTTAGGGCTACCACCAAGTCTGGAGAGGGTGGCCCTCCCTCCCAGCATCCCTGCACTCTCTCTCAGGTGAGCACACGTGCTTCTGAGGCTGGTTTCTGCTCTGCACCTCCTGCCTCTGGCCATGCATTAGTGATTCATCCGTTAGTTCTTTCCTTCCCTCATCCCACCAATACTTTCGAGCACCCTTGTGCAAGGGGCTTGTGCCAGCCCTGAGGATACCAGGGAGCATTGGTGGCTGGGGCCCTGCTTTCCAGGGCTTCCCAGCCTAGTTTGGGAAACACCCCAGTAACCAGAACTTCGATCCCAGGGGGATGAGCCCTGGAGCAGAGCAGGCACACAGAGGGGAGCCCTCTCCCAGGGTTGAAGGATTAGGGAAGGCTTTCCTGGAAGAAGAGACATCTCGGGTATCCCCTTGTATCCGAAATCAAGCTGATGCTTCCCCTGCTTCCTCTGAAGACTGGCCCCCAGAGCTGCAGGCTTCTTGTCTGAACCCTTCGCTTAACCACATCCTTGAGTAAATCACAGTGATGTCCACGGGGCTCTTTCTTATTGCCCTAGATATAAGCCAATGGGGCATCACCTAAGTACAAACTAGGTTAACGCAATTCTGGGTGGGAGGGTATGGGGGGGGAGTGGCTGGCCAGAGACTGAGCTGATGGGGTGACTTACGGCAAGGAGAAGCTTTGGGGCAGTCCCTGGCGCACTCCAAAAGGCAGATTCTGACTCAGTAGATCTGGGGTGGGGCCTGAGCTCCCGCACACACTAACAGTTCCCAGTGCCGACACTGCTGGTCTGCCACCCATACTTGGAGTCAAAAGGCTTTGGGAGATCCAAGGGACTGAAGAACAGAAAAAACCTTCTTCAAGCAACTCCTCCCAAATAGTTTTTCAATCACTTTTTTGCTAAGTATTGACCAGACTGACTCACAGAGATGTCCAGTTGTGGCCTGGCCTGGACAAGGCCAAGCAGAGGCTAAAATCTGGCCCTTGCCCCACTCACCTACTCTGCCCCCTCCCCGCACTGTGGGGCCACTGGGGCAGTGAGCTGGCTGGCAGCAGCCCCGGGGGGTTGTGGGGCAGGGAGCCGCCGTGCTGTGCAGTCCCCACGGAGGGGCAGAGACCCTCAGCAGCCCCTCCAGGATCCCTGGGGACTGCACAACTTCTCTACCTCCTGCCTCTGAGGTGGACTTCGTAAGGTGGGCTCACGTCCTCTTGGAGAAAGTGAAATGAAATCCAGTCCACCCCCCAGTGCATTTGAGGCTATCAAAGCGGGGGTAGCGGCTGGCTCTCTCCCCTCTGACCAGAACAGGAAGGAAACTCAGGGATACTACAGCAGGAAGAAGGAGGGACACCAGGAAGAACTTCCCAGTGATCACATTCTTGAGGAGCCATGCTAAAGCAAGGGTGGGGTGGTGGAGGACTTGGTCTGCCCGTGCAGGGCTTCTAGCTTGGGTTAGGGGCAGGGGACTGCAGCAAAACTTCAGGAGGGCCCCCAGGGCAAGCTTCTGAGTTTCCCAACCTTTCCCGTTTGCTACACTCTTCACCCCCTGCCCCCTACAGGCTCCAGCGCTGTCCATCTGGGCCGGGCACACCAGGGTTCTAGGGGTTAGCCCAGGTATTTCCTGACCCCAAGCCCCACCCCCAGCAGGTCCCCCGGGCCCCGCAGCATGGTGCCTTTGCACCCCCATGCCAATCTGGAGGGTGAGGCTAATACTTTCTGGCAGGTAGAGGCAGGGCAGGCAGAGGGGGAGGCGGCACCCTGGGCTTCTGCATTCAGATCAGGGGAGCCAGCCACGAAGCGAGGGTTGGCGTGGCGTCGGCTGGCGGGGGGGTGGGCATTCCTCTTTCCGCTGGCTGCACATAGTTAATGGGGGGCCTTGTTCTGGCTGGGCACGCAGCCCTGGAGGTGCTGGTGATGGCCGTGCCTTGTCCCAGCCCCCGGGATCTCAAGTCTCACTGAGTGAAACTGCAAATCTCCGGGGACCCTGGCACCTCCCTCATCCCACAGTCTCAACATGGCCTCGCTCGGGCTCCTTCCTCCCCTTCTCTTCCCCCTGCCTCTTCATTTATACACGATCATTTGTCTCTATAATATCCTGGGATCAGGAACGGCCAGCCCGGGGCGCCTGGGTGGCTCAGTCGTTAAGCGTCTGCCTTCAGCTCAGGGCAAGAACCCGGCGTTCTGGGATCGAGCCCTGCATCAGGCTCCTCCGCTGGGAGCCTGCTTCTTCCTCTCCCACTCCCCCTGCTTGTGTTCCCTCTCGCTGGCTGTCTCTCTCTCTTTCGAATAAATAAATACAATCTTAAAAAAAAAAAAAAAAAAAGGAACAGCCAGCCCGACAGGAAACGGGCCCCAAGAGATCAGAGGACTTGTCCAAAGGCCCTCAGCAAGTTGGTGGCAAACAGAATTCTAGCCCGGGATCTCCTGATTCCAATTCCGCTAACCAGAGAGCAGACCTAGGGCTCAGGTGGGCCAGTGTCCGGGGAGTCTCAGACAAAATTGGAGGAGGGGACCTATTGACATCTTCCCATTCTTCCAGAATGGGCAGCACCTCACTGCACAGTAGCCGGAGGTGGGAGAGGCGGGAGGGGCAGAGCCAGCAGGGTTCTGCAGGTACTGAGGGGGCTCGCACAGGGCACGAAATCTTTGTCTGCCCCCACCCCGACCAGCCACGGTGGCTGTTATATGGAGAACTGTTGCTGCAATACCGGGTGCTAAGCAGGCTGTGCCTGCGAGGAGTAGACACTCAGTAAACGTTTATCAGTTGAATAAATGAATAGTAATAGTTAACGCCCATTGAGGTTACTATGCGTCAGACACTCTTCTAAGCATTTTCCATATATTATCTCATTCAGCCCTCCCAACAGCCCTCTGAGGTGGCTATCATTAGCGTCCCTATCATGTCCAGCTGAGGAAATGAAGGCACCAAAGAGTAAATCCTTTCCCAAAGACCTGTAAAAGGCAAAGCCAGGATCCGAGCCCTGGAGGGGCAGCTCCGGAGCTCATGCGCTTAACTACTCTGCTATTCTCCGAAAACTGGGACGGGCTGCAACTCACACAGAGACCTGCCCATTCAAGCAAAGGCCTTGCCACCCACAGTTACACCGAGATTCAGATGCGCCCCATGCATCATCTGGGCACAGCGCACCCCATACCCCTGGCCCCTTGCAGACGTCATGCTCAGGCCAAGGAGTGCCCCCAGCCCAGGAGCACCCAGTGTCCCCTCCAGCCCTGAGGCCACCTCGGGTGCATCCCCAACAGAAGCTGCCTCTTCTGCCCTGAGGCATCCCTCCTCAAGGCACCCCTCCTCCCATCCATTCCTGTACTTGTGTCCACCCCCCGGGTCTATCAGGATTGTAAGGACAGAAGACATGTATCTGTCATGTGAGGAATCAGAGGACAGAGCACAGAGACGTGGTCTCATTTGAATCTATGACCACTTGGAATGGGAGATGGGAGGCCGCGCAAGAGATTTCCTCATTCTAAAATTCAGAAATATGGGGCTCGGAGAGGTGAAGAGCAGGACAATTTACAGGACCCCGTGCAAAACAAAAATGTGGGGCCACCCTGTAAGACGGCAAGAGCAGACAGCATTCACCCAAGCACGGGGCCTGTGTGGCGGCCGAAGCAGCCCCGGTCTAAGGGGTGAGCCCAAGTCACCCAGCTCCCAAGTCCGGAAGCTGGTAACCATGCTGGGAGAGCTGGGGTCCAGTCCGGTCTAAGAAGTGAGCTGGCTCCCGGGCTCGGGCTCTCCTGGGTCTGCCCCCAGGTAAATGAGGGCGGGAGCCCAAGCCCTGTCCCAATTCTTGTTCTCTCTTGCTTTTGTCCTAGACAATAGTCCCCTTCCTTTCTTCTCTCCTCCCAGCCTCCTAATCGGCTCTGTCCACCACAAAGGCAGGGGATTAGTTTACGGCCCCTTCCTGCCTCAGCCTTCACAATCCCTGGACACTCGATCCACCTCCCCTTCCTCAGACACCCCCACCCTCGGGCTGCCCCAGATCTGGAGCCCAGCTGGAGGGAGAAAGACCGAATGCATAGTCCTGTAGTGTTTGTGGCCCTGTTCAGAGTGCCCCCTGCAGGTAGAGGCTGGTACACGTGTGTGTGTGTGTGTGTGTGTGTGTGTGTGTGTGTGTACATGCAAGCACGTGCCCATGCGTTTGAAGGGGGGTTGTGATGCGGTCCTAAGAGGAAGGGAACCAGGAGCACAGATCCTGCCTTCAGGAAGCTGCCCGTCGGAAGCCCGAGTTCTGGCCCTTCCCAGAGAGCTCCAACTTCTCGTGCAAAGAGATACCGCTCCTGCCCTGAATCTGAACCCAATGAGGCAGAGAGTCTTTGTCAGGGGGACAGACAGATGGACACACACACAGCCCCTCAACAGACATGGGTATGCAGTCCTACTTGATATTTTCTTGGCGGCATGGGGGGTGGGGAACAACATCCTCTACAGGCTAAGCACTCTTCCAAGCAGGACCTTGCTTAATACAACCACTTCATCGGGGACAGACGATTATTCTGTTTTGCAAATGAGTGTCCACCTAGGGCTTCTAGCGCCCACTCCTGTGGTTTTTCCCTTGCACAACTGCCTCTCCAGAGGTTTCTGCATCGACGGCATCAGTTAGCACGAGCTTTCCTCCCTCCATGCGCCTGCCGGCTGCTCCTTATCTGGACCTGCCTGGTGCCCGTCTCACTCCCCGCAAAGTGTCACCTTGATTTGTGTGCTTGTCTTATCTCCCTCTCTGAGCCCCCAGGGCAGAGAAAAGAGGAGCCCCCAAGCTTACCTCTGACCATGTCTCTCCCCCTTCGCCGGGTGTCCCCCTCCCCATCTGAGAGGGGGAGGAAGGACAGGACATCCCCGCCCAGGGCAGATGCAGCAGAAAGCCTTCAGCACCGTGCTCCCAAATGAATATTTGCTCCCCACACAGCGTGAGAGTTTGAGCGGCATTATCACTGACCATTAACAAAAGGGACGGGGAGGGGCAGCTGGGTGGATCAGTCGTTAAGCGTCTGCCTTCGGCTCAGGTCATGATCCCAGGGTCCTGAGATCGAGCCCCACATCGGGCTCCCCGCTCAGCGGGAAGCCTGCCTCTCCCTCTCCCACTCCCCCTGCTGGTGTTCCCTTTCCCCGCTGTGTCTCTCCGTCAAATAAATAAATAAATAAAATCTTCAAAAAAATAAAAACCAACAAAAAACAAAGGGAACGGGGAGAGCGCAGCATAAGCTGGGACGGGAGGCATTATCAGGATGCGAACAGTGTGCTATGGCAAGTGGGCTTGAACCTGGGTTTGAACACGCTCTATCCTCAGAGTTAGCCCCACGGAACAGCACAGTCCTATATGCAAAGGAACATGAAGCAAATTGGGAGAGACCCAGGGCCTGGGGAAAAGAATCCTTAGGCTGGGTCCACCTAAGGGAAGGCTTCCTTCCTACAGGAGGTGTTAAAAGCCCCTTAGCGGCTGCTGCCTTGGCTTGTTTCCCAGGAGTCAATGGTAACTCAGGTCGGGGGACCATTCAAACTTGCAAATCACACAGGGAGATGGAAAAAACCTCAACAGTTTTGATCCTCCATGGGCCACCTGAGCGAGCACCCCCTCCCTGCCCTGCGGTGACCCTAGCAATGAACTGGGCTGGGGTGGTAGAAGGGGACAGTGATGGCACCTCCTTTGCACCACCACTCCTCCCCTCTTCCCCCTTCAGTAGTCCATCTGCCTTGGCTTTGAGCCTAGGGACCATGTCCAAATCCCTGACAGCAGTGCAATGGAAGGCACTCAGCACCCTCCTCCCATCCGCCTGTCTGGACACTCTCAGGGACACCCCCACCTCCTCCAGCACCTCCAAGGGCAAAGGGGAGGGGACAGTGGCAGGGAGAGAGGAGAGGAGAACTGTGTTCTAGATTCAACCCTCTGGGTCTCACTCCCAGCCAAGCCCTAGATTGACAGAGTGGCATCGGTAAGACGCAGGGCCACTTTGTACCTGCCTCAGTTTCTCTTTCCAAGGGAGATCAGTGTTGGGTAATAGCAATAGCCCTTCTGTGTCGGGCATATGCTGGGTGCCAAGCGCTCTGCCAAACTGCAAGCTTGATACTCTTCTGCCCATTTTGAAGCTAAGGCACTGGCGGCCCAGGGAGGTGCAGAGTCAGGGAGCGCCGTCCAGTGAGTCAGTGCTGGAGCTGAGATTTGAACCCTTGCGGTCAGGCTGCAAACAAGAGCTTCTTCCTCGGCAGCAGAGAGAGAGACAGAGACAGAGAGGGTCTCGGCCCCTGGGGTGCCGGATGCTGCCTGGGGTTGGCTAGACGCCTGTGGCTGGGAGCAGCCTAAATGATTTATCCCAGCTGCTAAACACCTTGAATCTGTTTTTGTTTTTCATATGTGTGGCCTGAGGCGAAAAAGGCCGAGAGCCTGCTCTGGACTATCCCACCTCGAGGAGTGAAATAGAAAATCTATGGTGATCAAGTAACAGAGCCCCAGGATGTTCTGTGTTGGAGGCTCTTGCTTTCCCTTCTCCTGGAGGGCCTTCCCTATCCACCCCCATCTGAATCCCCTGGTCCTTCAGGAATCAGGATGGGGCCTCTCATCCCTCCCCCGGGGCCTCCCCTGACCAGCACGGTCCTCCCTGTCCTCTCAGTGGCCCTGACCTCACTGCTGGTCCTCCGGGGACCTTCCCCATGACCATCTGGTACAGTGAGCCAGCTCTTCCTGTCTCCCCTCACATCCCCATCCCCATCCTGACTGCCTCACAGAGGACCCAGCACCTTCTCCTTCAAGCAGCCCCCACAGAGGAGCTCCTAGAGACCCTGCTGGCCGATGGGATGGGAATGAAACCACCGCCACCTCTCGAGAAAGACAAGAAACCGGAACTAGGCTTTAAGGGACTGTTCCACCTGGGAGTTCAACGTGCCCAGAGTCTCGCCCATTCACTCAGAGCTCCAGACCCCCCCACTCTGACCCCCCGAGTGGCAGTAGTTAGGACGAAATCCCACCACTGGCTAGTGGCCTCAGGCCAACTCTTAGCGTCTGAACGTCCCAGTTTCCTCATCCGTAAGATAGGGATAACCCTGGGCCTTCTCTCCCTGAGTTCCCATGAGCTGAGGCAGGAAACACCAGCTGCTAGGTTAAGGCAGCCAGGCCAGCGCCATGGCACTTTCCTAGGCCCCAGGGATGACCTTCCTGACAATCTGGTTTCTTCCTGGAAGAAAAGTAATAGTCCAGGAAATGAAAATGTCAACCTGGAAGGCATCCCCACTGTGTGCAAGAGCAGATGGGAGAGGCAAAACACTGGGCTCGAGGTGCTTCCCTGGCCCCCGCCTTAGATTCTGTATCTCACACGATTCATCAGAGGGGGCCTGATGCCCCAGGGCTGGGGAAATTCAAGATGCAGACCTTCCTTATGAGCTTTGGAGGAGGAAGAGGACAGTGGCACAGAGGACACCTCGGCAGCTCTAGGGGTGCCCTGTTGCAGAGCAGCTGGGCCCAGCCCCCACCTGCCCGCTGCCAGCCCGCCCGTGGCCTGCTCTGGCATGGCTCCGGGGGGCGCAGTGCCAACCCCTGAGCCCTACCCCCCCCCATGTCCTTTCACTGCTTCCAAAATAACTCTGCTCCCTGCCCAAGTTTGGCCTTTTGGGTGTTTTTCTCCTCCTGAGACCTGTTCTTCCATGTCTGAAGGGCGGGAGGAAAGACCTGAGTTGTCATTAGAAATGGGGACCACCCCTTTTTTTAGTAAGGAACTAGCTAGCACAAAGGGGCTCCCACAACCCTGAGAGCCCCTGATTCAGTGAGTCCATTTCAGTTTGGCTAAAAGAAGGCATCTTTTCCAACCTGAAAAAGAGGGTTGGAAATTTCTCCCCCACCCCTGTCTCTTGTACCTTCCCAATGCCCCAGTGGGACTCCTTGCCTTGGCCCTGCACCCAACAGAGTGAGTTACTAGACTAAGGTCACACAGCCCATTAGGGACGAGCTCAGATGAGAATCCTTACTGGCCCCTAAGGGCATGTGGCTGGGGCAGAAATCCCAACTGCCCAGTGAGCACACCTGCTTTTCCTCGGGCTATACCAGGGAAGGCCCTAATTCCACAGAACTCCCACTTCTGGGGAGAAGCTGGACTCTCCAGACAGGAGTGACCCGGAAGCCCAGACTTCTCTTCTCTGGAGAGTCTCCCACCAGGTATCAGACCAGGGCCCATCTCCTCACGTGTCCCTGTGACAAGAGGATCACTTCCGCCATCATCTAGGGGGCTGGGAGCTCAAAGCTGAACGGGCTCTTTGAAAAGCCCATTTCCCTGAGGGACAGTGGGAGGGGGCTTTATTAGGACAGAAGGAGGGAGGGAGGGAGGAAGAAAGGAAGAACGTAGGCCTGTGGGCAGGCGATCTGATGGGGCTCTAGAAGACCACACTGGCACCTTCCATCCCCACCCTGTCACAGGTGGCTCTGTTATTCCCTTTCTGGGCCTCAGCAGATCATTTGCAGTTCAAAAGATGGAGAAAAACAATATAAATTGTCAACCTTTGAAAGTGGGTATAAACATGAAAGACACCCTGTTTCACTTTCTTTGTCTCATGGGCTCCTCCCCTGCCCGCTTCCAAGTAAATACTGTTCCTGCTCCCACATTCAAGATGAAGAAGCTAACTGTGGAGAGGTTAAGTGACTTGTCCAAAGACTCACCGCTCCTAACTAGTGGGGCAGAGACTGGAGGCCACAGCCAGAGCCTCCCGGCCTCCCGGGCAGGGCCTCCCCATGCGGTGCCCTGTCCTGTGCCCCGTCCGTCTCTCGGCCCGATGGGCACGGGGCAGAGTGGGAAGCGGGCTGTGGCACGTGTGGGGCCATCAGGGTTGAGAGCCCACGGCATGGGGGAAGGCGGGGTTGAACGGGGGGGGGGGGCGGGCTGGGGGCCAACTCTGCTCCGAGCCAGGCCTTCTTCTCCTCCGCCAGCCACCCCACCCGGCCGCGCCCAGCGCTTGCTGCTGCCAGAGCCCAGAGGTTTCCTTTTTCTTTTGCCTAGGGTTGTTTCCTGCCTTTCCTTTGAACTGGGGTGTTGGCTCCTCCACGCACTCATCCTCCTCCGGCGACCCCCCAGGACTGCCCTCTGATGGGCCCGTCCCCGCAGGCTGCACTTTGGAGGAAGGCTGGCACCCCACTTCCTGGAATCACTCTCCCTGGCTTCGCCCTTCTCCTCTCTGCCCTGGTCTGGGTGCTGTCTGGGTCCCCCTCCTCCCTTCCCGCAGTCCCTTCCCCTACTGCCCACCTCGGCCAAGCAGTTCTCACTGGAGGCTTTCTCTTCCTGCATCCGGGGAGCAGGCTCACGGTTGGTTTCTCCCTACCCCTCCCGCTCCAGTTTTTCGACGAAATGTGTAGACATTGAGGTCCAGAAAAGTTTGGGAGCTCACATCACAGTAACCGAGAGACCAAGGATCAGACCTCACAAATCCCAAGTTTCAGGAAGGCAGAGATGGCTCAGGCTCTTAGAATCTACCAGAAAGGGAAACTGAGGCCTGACCCAGGAAGGGTAGACTTGGAGTGAGACAGGAGCTCGGGCACATTGAGCCCCCAGGCACATCCTGCCCAAGGCCGGCTCTCATCTGCTGAAGCTGCTCATTCATGCGTCCTTGCTTCTTCCTGCGATAGGCCCGCAAGGCCCATCAGGACATGCTGGGAGGAGGCTGGCATCTTTTATCTGCTGTCCACCTCCTGCCCCGGGTGCCCTAAGACTGCACCAGCCAGCAGAACACTATAGCTGCTCTGGGTTCCCAGTACAGCGCCTTCAGTCTCCTTGCCAGCTACTCCTCCGTCTCGTGGCCCCCACCACACACACACACACACACACACACACACACACCCCAATTCCACGCCTTTCACAGAACAGTCCTCCTCCTCTCTTCCCAATGCTAGCTCCAGGACTTCCTCCTCCAGGAAGACTTCCATGCCTAACACTTCTTGGCCCCAGTCACCATAACAACAACATTGGCTAGCACTGACTGAGCTCTTCCCACAGGTCACACACTATGCCAAACCCTTTACAAACACGACTTCAGTGAATCCACATAGCAACCCTATGAGATAGATATTAGCTCCCTTTACAGATGAGGAAACTAAGTCACAGATCAACTGGACCAGGTTCACATGGCTTAGTGATGAGTCATTCCTCTGCTCTGTTATGGCTGATGCCTGTGCTCTTAACCCCTCTGCCATCCCCCAGTGGCCTGACTCCATCTGGTCATGGGTAACCCCCCAGGCAGTGATGGGGAGGATGCAAATTACCTAGAATTGAGACCCTTACACACATACACACACACACACGACGACCTTGAAAACAAGCTCAGTGGTTATCACGGGCAGTCTGAAAGGGAGTGAAGTCCCAAGAAGACAATGAGCAGCCTGGCTAGGGCTGCCCAGAGGATTGGCCCCTCTCTTAGCCCCCAAAGCAGTGGGCATTGGAGATGGACACTCAGGGCCAAATGCAAGTGTAGGGGCCTCCCAAGAAGGCTTTTCTCCCACCATCTGCTCCTGATACGGCTCGACTTTGGGAGCAAAAGGAGGCACAGAGTAACTACTCAGATTCTCCCATTCAGGGACAACTCTGGGTCTTTGCCAACAAGTATTTGCTCTCTGGAGATCCCCGTCCCTTCACTGTGTGTATGGGGTAGAATACAGCAAGAGACATCATGTCTTCATGTCACCATCAGTCTGGAATGCCCCCAGAGCTCCACCTCCTCCAGATGGGTTTCCAGAACAGGACCTACCCAGGAAGAAGGTTCAAACCCCAGTGAGGCTCACGGCCACTCAGTTTGGGAGGAGACTTCAAAAAATGAGAGATATTTGAAAGATGGTGACTATTTCAAGCCTGTCCTCCCAACTTTGATCAAACAGGGATGGTGTTGGGGTCCAAAAGAATCATTATTTTTGGACTTGAGTGTCAAAGTAAAGGATAGCAGTTGGGTGTAAAGAAGACTTCCTGGTCTTCGCTAGAAGCAAGAGGGAGGAAGGTAGAGGTGTGTTCACCATGAGAGGTAGCTGCCTAGAAAGAGGGACTCTCACCCTCCTGGGGTGGGGAAGCAGATGTGAAGTAATTTTTATTGGGGCAGGTCTAGGACCCCCAGGTATCTGCTGGAGTCCATGCTCCTTGGTGCCACCTATGGTTCAATCTATGGCTCCGTCTGAGATCCTCAGGTACCCAGGAAGGCCGGCCACTTCCTGCATACCTGTCACTTCCTGTACACCTATCACTTCCTGCACACCTGTCACTTCCTGTACACCCAACTGCCTGAATCTTACTTTTCACCTTCTCGACCCTGTGTCAGGAAGACTCAAGTGTCCACTCCCCTCCCGCCCCCACCCCCACTGTCGACTGACTCCTTGGGCTGCAGGCCCCCCGAACAACCAAGCATCGACCAAGACCGGCACCCGCAGATGACTCCCTAGCACATACCTTTCTTCTTCCTGCCAGAGACCATTCCCTTGGGTTCTTTTTATTTTAAGATTTTATTTAGTTATTTATTTGAGAGAGGAGGGTCGGGAGCAGAGGGAGAGGGACAAGCAGACTCCATGCTGAGTGTAGAGCCGATGTGGGGCTCGATCCCAGGACTCCAAGATCATGACCTGAGCCAAAATCAAGAGTCGGACACCCAACTGCCTGAGCCACCCAGCAACCCTCCCTTGAGTTCTGTACTCACCCCTGGACTCCATTTCCCTCCTGTGTGAAGTGTCCTGGGAGCTTGCTTCCACCTCCATTGAACACCCAGCAGCAGGCATGATAATAATAGCCACTATTTCTACATCTTCCCCTGTGTGTCAGGCACAGACATATTATCTCATTTCGTCCTCCCTGCTACCCACTTCTCTCCATACACAAACGATGAACCCGAGGCTCAGAGGAAGCTCAGTGACTCAGTAGGTAGCAAAGCTTGGAAGGAACCAGGGTTTGGGGGCCCAGACAGAGAGGCACGGCTGGTTCCATCATCAAACGTAAATCTGCGGCGTCCTCCGCTAGAGCTGGGCTCCTTGAGGCAAGGCCAGCCTGGGCATTTCCTGACATAGCTGGGGAGGAAGCGAGCCCCACGACCTCCCTGCCCTCGCTCCTTTCAATGACAACCCTCATGCCTGCTCCACCTTCCTGAGAGGCAAAGGAAGAGAGCCACCCCCAGGCCAGCTGCCCCCAGCAGAGACCCTTCATCTACCATCCACATGAGACCTGTCCGCAGTCCAGGGCAGGGGACATGTCCCCCCAGTATTCCAGAGCCCACTGTTAAATCCCCCATATTGTCTCAGGACCCTACTCCTCCCCTCTCCCGCTCTCTGAACCACAGTCTGAGTTTTGGGAGAGAGAGGCTTTCTCTATTCCCACAGAGACACAAGACAAGCTCAGACAGTGCCACTGCCGCTGAACCCAAATGCAGACCTCACAGCTCCAGAGAACTGTGACAAGGTGGTGGAAAATCTTCCATCGGCATGGATGGTGGGACACTGGGATTCCAAAGGTGGCACTGTACCTCTCCTTCCCCAAGTTCTTCCAGAAAAAGGGTCAGTCTGGAAAGACAGGTGCTGAGAATGGAGGTTGGAGCAGCCAATCTCTGGAAGGTCCCATCCCCTCACCCCTTCAAGGCCCCATCCCCCCCACCCCAGGAAAAGGCCCTTCCTTCTGCTCCCCCAGAGAAAGACTCTACAAATGCCATTTCCTAACTTTCTAGCCCCAGAGCCCTCTCTTCAAATGAAACAATGTCATATACCCCCAATTTATAAAACGGCTCAAAGTGGGGCTGCCCTAGCTGTAGCAGGCATGGGGGCCAGAGCCAGCCCTCCTCTGCCAGCTGTGGGGACACCCTCACAGCCCCCCAAGGGGCTCACAGTGTTTACCCCTGCCGTCACCTCCTGGTCTGTGAAGGATTCAATTTGCCCTTTTGGAATGTGGACACTATTTACTCCCCCCACTCCCCGCCCTGGTCCCCCGCCTGTGCTTCTTGAAGGGACATCCAACTAGGGACAGAAGGACTGGGGGCGGGGGGAGCTCCAGGAAGGGTTGCAATTCAGGACCCTCCACATGCCGCCAGGACAACCCCACAACTGAGTGTCCTGATTCCATTTAGCTCAACAGACACTGCTGGACTCCTGTGAAAACTAGCCCAGCCCCCTCTTCCTCGGAGAGCGCAGGTCCTGGAGCCCCAGAGCCTGTCCCTGGGACAGAAGGTCCCAGACTTTCCCACCTGAACTCCTCTGAGAAAAGGTGAAGGAGCCTGAGCAGGGCTGGGGGTGGGGGCAGGTTTCCTCCCCAGAGCAGAGGTGGGGGTGGGTGAGGTGGTCTGGAATGCGCTCTCACACCCTCCTCCTGCCCAGGTGGGAGCAGGGAGTGCCCCCAGCCCTGAGGCTCTGAGGGGGAAACTCCTCTGAGCCTACCTCGGGACAGCTGCCCCCAATAGGGTCCCCTTCACGCGCCATCTCACCCCAACTCAGCTCTAAAAATGGTTCTCTGGTTTTCGGCCTCAGAGCCTGCCCGCAAATTAGTGTCTCTGACAGCCTCTTGGGACACGACTTCAGGGAGGCCCCTGGGGGAGCCAGGAGGCCTCAGCAGAGGGAGACGGTGCTGGCAGGGGCCCTTCTGGAGGAGCCAAGAGTGAGCAAGGCCCCGCTCCCAGCTTCTGGGATCCCCCCACCACCACCACCAAGGCCACCCAGCCTCAGTATGACAGCTCTGCTCTCCTTGCCATGGCAGAGGGACAGATGATCTCTGCACCCCACTGGAGCCCCTCCCCTCTCCTCTACCACCAAATCAGTCGGCTTCTTTTCAGCCACGGTCCTGGGCACTGCTGTGCGGGGCGGGGGGGCGGCGAGCCCCGGGGCCCTCCAGCTGCAGTGTCCAGACACCCACCTCTTACCAAGCCTGAGCTCCCACAGTGAAGGGGCCATTCTCATACAGGGGCCACTGAGAAACCGAGGGAAGCCCGGCCCCATCATTTGTCTGATCTGCCCTCTCAGACTCACTCTGCCCCCCCACCGCCCCCAACACACAGGCGCGCCTCAGCCCAGTCTCGCAGCAGTCCACTTGGAAGGGGAAGAGCTCTCCCCGGATGCCCATGCCTCCCGGCCCCAGCCTGGCAGGTGCCCTAGCCGGAGGTCGGGGCTGGGCGCTAGCGGGCGGCCAGGCGGGAGCAGGGAGGGACGTGCGGGCCAGTACTCACAGGTAAGCCGTCAGGGGGTCCAGGTCCCCCGGCACGGCGGAGAGCCCGAGCTCCGAGCAGTCGGCCGACAGCATGATGCCGTCCTCCTGGCAGTGGCAGGGGGCCGGGCAGGCGGCGGGCGCCGGGCCGGGCTGGGGGGCGCCGCGGGCGCACGGGGAGGCGCACAGCGCGGCGCACAGCCACAGCGCCCTGAGTGCCGGCGGGCTGGGCATCTCGGCGGCCGGCGGCCGGGGCACCTGGCGGGCGGGCGGGCGCTCCGGCGCGGTGGCCGCCGCGGCTCGCCTCTGGGTCCCGCGGCCGGGCCGGCGGGCTGCGCCGTCGAGGGGGAGCGCCCCGCGGGCTCTGCTGGGCGTCGTGGGCGGCAGCGGCGGCAGCGCGGGGACGGTGCAGTCAGAGAGGGGCAGGCATTGTTGAGTGATCTTCGTTATTCAGTTTCACAGGCTGGGCTTGGCAAGGGAGGGAGACACAGGGAGGAGGAGTCAAGGAAACTTTCTGTGCTGTGGCTCGCTCCCCTTCCCTCCTTCCGAGCTGGCAGGAATTTCATCCAGGAAAGAAAAAAAAAAAAAAAAGCAAAGAAACCCTAAGAGAGCGAGCAGAGACGGCACATCAGGGACCTGCTCTTGCACTTGTTTGGAAACCATGGGATGTCCCAGGACCCAGGCTTGCGGGATGGGGACCCTCTTGCTTGCAGGGTCAGCCACCGGTCAGTGGGACTTGCAGGAGGCCCTCTGGAAGCAACCTTAAGCATTCCCAGAGGCCCCCAACCCCTCTACCACATTTTCCACAGAGACCCAAGAGGGAAATGATTTGTTCAAGGTCACATGGCTGGAGGGACAGACCCAGAACTGGAATTCAGGGTCTATCCTTGTCACCTTGTCTCCTGGAGGAGGGAAGTGAGGACTTGTCCTGAAAGGGGTCATTTGGTGAAAGTTCCACCTTACGCAAGGATGGGGGCAGTGCGCAAAGAGGAAAGAGCAGCCGGCCCGCCACCAAAGAAACGGGTGCGGATTTCCACCCACTGAATGCTTTGCATGCATGCAGCCCCAGTCAGGTCTAAGGCCCTGGGATCACCTTGATCCTGTGGGGGACCAAGCTAGGTAGACAGACTGAGAGACTGAGCCAGCTGGGCTCTCGGAGGCGTCCTGAAAGTCAGCAGATTGGCGCCACCTGGAGCCCAGTACTGCAGCTGCAGCCCAGCCAGCCGGAGGCTGGAATCCCAGGGTTCTTCTGGCCCATCCCAGGGTCCGGAGGGGCAGGGCAGACGGTTGGCTAAGGCTGGCATCAAGTCCCTACTCTTAGACCAGATTGGGCTGGCTGTGCTTCTTTCATGTAGCCTTTTGTTTTCTCTGGTCTCTCCCACGCTGAGCCAAACTCCAGCGCCGAGCTAGAGACTGTTCTGTCTCCCATTTGGGCTCTATCTTCCCATGGTCCATCCAGAGTGTATACCCAAAGCCTGGAGACTCAGAGGCAGCCACTATTCCTTCCACCCCATACCTCCAGACCCCTCCATACCTCACATCATCCACCCCCCCCCAACCCCGTTCTCTGCCACTGCTGCTAACCTCCCAGGTCCCCAGGTCAGCCGGCAGACCCTAACCCCAGGCTCTAGTTGGGGCCATGGCCCTGAACGTAGTTGAGCCACCTAGGAAAGCCAGAGAAGGTCCTGCACACATGATGCCGGCTCCCATTACCGGAAAAGACCCACAAACAGAAGCCGCCCCTGCCTTCCCAGATCAGCCTGTTTTCAGCCTCACTCATCCACAGCTTGGCTCCATTCCCCTGCCTGTTTGCAGCTCCCGCTGCTCCAGTGTGAGGGGCCCAGGCTGGAAAAACCATGGTTGAGCCTGTTTCAACCTCCTTCATGGAGGGCTTGGGGGGCTCAGAGCTAGTCTCCAGCCTGCCAATTTGAGGGTCATAATGGGGCCAACCTCTGGGACTCCTGATAAACATAGTTTAGAAGAGGCCGTGACATCCATTCCCCCTGGAGGGAGCACCAGAGTCTAACCTCATCCTGGGAAAGCTCCTGATGGAGCAGAGAGCCCTACCTCTGTTCCCCTTCTCCAACCAGGCCTGACAAAGGCTGTCTCTGACCCCGACCCCTTGTACTTTACTAGGAACTCAGACTGGCCAGTGAGACCTCTGCCTCCTCTTCCATTTGGGGATCTAACTGCATTTCAGGGCCTCCTGCTCTGATTTGTGCAGGGTCTCTGTGTGCCCCCCCCCCAGGGCCCTCCACCAGGGACAATTGGTGTCAAGCATCAGGCACCTTGCCATGCGAAACTGTGCAGTCTAATCAGGGAGTCAGACAGGAGCTCATGAGGCCATATTATGTTCCATGGTGTGCAGTGGGATGGCCTGCTTTCTCCTGGGTCCTCAACCCCACCCTGTTTTCTGTTTCTCCCCTGGTTTTCCTTGCCTCCAAAATTCCCTCACTGCTCTCTCTCCTCCCTTCCTCCTGTGGCGGAGGGGAGCAAGGGGGGCGCGAAGGAGCAAACTTGGCCACTCTGGCCTCAGCAGCAGCCTCCCACGGAGCAGCAAAGCCCCCAGTTCCTGCCCTGCACGTCGGTGTGGCTGCGGGGCCTGCACCCTCGTGGGGCAGCGGACGGTGGCTGAGGAGGACCCTGGGGACACTGGCAGGTAGAGACAACTAGGGATGGCAGGAGAAGGCAAGCGAACTCAAGGAGAAGGGAACAGGATTGGTCGTACTGCGTACAGGGGTGGGAGGTGGGGCAGGAGAACCCTGAGTAACTGGGACTCAATCGGGGCACCCCGAGACACTAGAGACCAAAGTCTAAGGCCCCTGGAAAACTGGACGATGGGGCATCAGAAGCTGCTCCCCGTCAGCGTGCAGGCTGTGGGTCAGCCACTTCGGCCCTAACCCCTGCTCAGGGTTGCCCACCAGGCCCTGGCATTGGGCCCCAGGTAGTGCAAATCTTTGAGGCCATTTCTTTCCTCCATGGAGGGTGGACGGACAAAACACACTCAGTCTCAGGCTTGACCACATTCTTTATTCCTCAATTCTGCCCCTTCACAACACAGGGCCCAGCGTGCAGGCTGCCCTCTCAGGGAAGCCAGGCCCCAGCGGCCTTGCTGAGGCTGATTGTCACTGCCCAGCCGGGCCCACGGCTTCTGCTCCTGCACAGGCACAGTGACCAGTGCCGACTCAAGGCAGCCCGTCCGCGAGCGCGCTGTTCAGACAGGTGTAGAGGTATATATACTGCTCCTGGGGGCAGACGCGGGAGGGAGCTTCACCCTGCCTGCCCACATCTGCCGCAGAAAGCCTCTCTGGTGTCTCCCCACCCTCAGCGGTCCATCCGGAAGCATCGTGGTCCCCAGCACCACCTAGTGGCTGCCCAAAGAGTGCCGCCTAGTGGTGGCTCCTAGAACCTTCCCTGCCCCCTCGCCTCTTCCCACAATGGAGCCCTGGTGGCCTCTCACCAGCGTTGGGGTCATGAGGCCACAGGCCTGTGACTGCTGCAAGGCCACGTTAAAGATGTCCACGGTGCACTCGGCCCCTGCCTGCTGCAGCAGCTGGTCCATGGCCAGGAAGGTGCCCAGCTGGGCCACACCCCTGCTGCAATTGACCTCCAGTTGGATGGGGTACCAGGGTTGGGGGGGCAGAGGGGCAGAGAAGGCTGGGGTATCCAGGTATATGGGGAAACCCAACCCTGGCCTGGGGAATGGGAAGGGACACCGGGCACCTGCTGGGGCCTGCCCCCTGGGGCCCGAGCCAGGAGGGGGTAAATTCCCCAGAGATACCAGGGCAGAGCAAGGAGATGCGAGCACTGGGAGACTGTGTCCTTTGGACCCATGACCCCAGCAGGGCTTGGTGAGATGTGACGGCCTGCCACAGAGGCCGTGAAGGGGTCCGGGCACCCCTCCCCCCAGCCCTTTCTTTGTCCAGCAGCACCTGGAATGGCTGAGAAGTGTGCCTGGCTTCGTCTTGTCCCGAGAGCAGCACCGGCCCACGGCAGCCAAGAAGGGTAGCAGGGTGGTGGCCGGGAGCTCGTGCCCTGGCTCCCAGCACGGGAATAGCAGTCTCTGCACCTGCCTTTCCTTCCTGCTCTTCCCCTGGGGGCAAAGCCATCTGCACCGGTGCCCAGGAGGAGCAGAGGGAACCCAGCACAGGACACTTCTCCCCACAGCCCACTGCCCCGCACCCTGCGGCCCCGACACCTACGTGTGTGACCCTCAGGAGGGTACAGGGCCAGCCTGCTGTGCTGCTCTCGGCCATCCAGTGCACTGTCACCATGCTTGTGACAACAGGCCGCGTCTCCGTTGGCCAGAACTCCTGTGACTGGGACCAAGTCAGGGCTGCTCAGGCGGCTTCCCAAACTCTCCACCCACACCCTGGTCACAGGCCATACCACAAGCACCCCCAGCCCGGCCCCAACACCTGAGGCTTCCCCCCCTCCGTCTCTCTGCCACCCCTCACCTTCTCCCAGGTGTCAGGCGGGCACAGGGAGACCAGCACCTGGGCCTCGTGCTCCCACACCAGCTCCCAGAGCTCCTCAGGCCCTGCGGGGCCAGTCAGCACAACGTGGTCATGGCCAGAAGGCCCACCCTGCAGAGCACACGTCATTGGCTCCCAGGGACTGTGGGTGCCCCCTGCCCATCTGAGCCCTACAGCCCCCAGAAAGACCAGCTCCAGCCTAAGAAGCACAAATGATCAGAGAGGGCAAGTAATAGGGCATCATCTCACCGGGAAGAGCCAGGCTTCGAGCATCTCATTAGGGGGGCTGTCCTCCATCGGAGAAAACCGCACTTGAGAATAGTCGTCTGAGGGAAGATGGGGAGGGTGAGGCTGCCAGAAGCCCTTCACCCAGGCCAGGTGTCGGGGCCCACCGCCTCGACCACGGGCACTCACAGGAGACCATGCTGTCCTGCTCATAGCCAGGAGGGGGCGCTGAAGAGTCAGTCACGTCCTTGATGGCCTGGAGCAGCAGCTGGGGGGGTGAAGATGGACCTTAGGAGGCTCAGCGGGACAGAGCCCACAGAAGTGCTGGTTGGGCAGGACAGCACCCCCAGTGGCCACTCCCCGGTCTGAAACACACCTTGTACTCCTTCAAGAAGCCAGCATTGGCATTGGCCGCCCTCCTGGCGCAGGCCTGTGCAAAGTTCGTCACGGAGATGGGCTGGGACCTGGGGGAGGGGCGGAGAGGGGAGAAGGCACTCGGGGTCCCCCAGCTCCCGCTTCTAGTCTTCTCAGCTCTGCCCATGGACAGGATCAGGGGCCTGTTGGTGGGAGGGCACAGGGAACCTGCGCCCCCACCCCACAAGGGCCCCAGGGGAGCTGTGACTCACTCAAAAGTGTCAGAGGGCCCTTCCAGAATCTTGTTCAGGAGGCAGCTGTGCAGGAAGATGTATTGGCTCTGGCAGGAGGAGGAGGGGTCAGTCGGCTAAGGGAGTATGGCCCAGCAGGGAGATTTTGCAGGCTCCAACCAGCAAGGCAGGGATGGGGTGAGGAGGGCGGGCCTTTTGGGAACCTTGCCCATGCCACCGCACGTGTCAAAGCTGGCAGGGGCCTGTCCCACCTCTCCTTTGACAGAAAGGGAGACAGAAGCCCAGATAGGAGGGGGACATGTCCGAGCCCCTCCCCCGCCCCAGGTCCCCTGTGTGTGCCCCTGAGATGTCCCTTTCCTGGCCCCTGCGGACCCCGTGACCCCACGGCCACCCACCTCCCGCCCACCCCTTCAGGTGCCTGGCGGCCCAGCCCCGCCTGCGGAGGCCTCACCGGGGTCTGGATCATGAGGGGCCGGTACAGCCGCAGCGCGTACACGGCGTTGAACACGTCCACCGCCTGCTCCTCCTCCAGCTGCTGCAGCAGCCGCGACAGGGCCACGAAGGTGCCCGTGCGGCCCACCCCCGCGCTGTGGGGACAGCCCCGGGGCTGAGCGGGAGGAGGGGCGGCCACGGCCCGAGACGGCCCCCCTCCCCGGCCCCCCTGCGCTCACCTGCAGTGCACCAGGACGGGGCCGGCGCCCTGGGTGGCCCTCGCCTGCTCCCGTACCAGCTCCACGAAGGCGAGCAGGGAGCCGGGAGCCTCGGGGATGCTGTGGTCAGGCCAGGTGGTGAACTGCAGCTGTTTCACCCTCCGCCGCTGCGGCTGGGCCACCTGACAAGGGGCGGGACGGGAGCAGGGACCTGACCCTGGTGTCCCTCTGCTCAGCCCTCAGCTTTCTCCTCCAGATCCCCAGGGCAGGGTGGCTGAGGCCTGCCCCCTCCGCAGGGTGGCGGCTATGCCTTCCCCTCAGACCTGATGCTTCTCTTGCCCCCTTCCTTCTCCAGCCTCTCGGGGGTGCCCAGGCAGAGGGGTGATGCCGGTCCCTGGCTTTCCTGCCCTGGTCTGCCCTTGTCTCAGCCTGGCAAGGCAGATGGGCACGTGGGGTGTGGGCTGAGGCAGGAAGTCCTGAGCTGAGGGCAGGACAGGGCAGAAACCATGGCTTCACCGTGCTCGACCTTTGACACACTGTGCAGCTTTGGAGAAAACTTTAACTTCCCTGTGCCTCCCTATCCCCTCCTTAACCAACTTCCCTGGATGGCAGCTGAGTGCTTGCAATTTTCAGAAGGACGCAGCCAGGGGACCTAGAGGTGAGTCAACCTTCTCAGAGCCTCGCTCCAGTGCCCGCCCGCCCTGTGCCCTGGGGCACGCACGTGCTGCAGCTGGAATTCCCGCTTGGTCCACTCATCCTCAGGCTCCTCGGCCAGCAGGTGGACCGTGACGTGACCATGGGTGACGGGGGTAGGGTCTGATGGCCAGTAATGCTCACACAGCACCTAAGGTCAGAGGGTCAGAGCAGAGGGGGTGGCTGTGCGCCCAGCCCCATCACTGCCACCCCCTGGTTTATCCAGACAACCTTCCCACCCATCTTTCTGGTCTCTGCTACCCTGCTGAAATTCTGCTCTCTGTACCAACCCAGCTCCATGGCTACCTCGTCCAGAAGCCTCTCTCCTCTGGCTGGCCTCCAGCACCATCACCCCCACACCTCTCATACGATCCTTAGGACTTCAGGGCAGCTGCTGGGCTCCTTTGCAAAACCAGGTGGCTTTATTTAGGGCTGCCTGGCCTTGCCTCACTGTGTCAGCTGGAGGAAAAACCCAGCAGGTGTTCTCTCTGTCCCAGGGCCCTGCATTGAGCAACGCACGGAGGAGACATCCACCAGGCTTGTTGAAAGAAAGGATGCAGAATGCCTTATCTTTCATGCCCACCCTGGGCATCTATACCCCATTCTTTCTCCTAACACTTTTGCCCCTCTGCCTAGAGCAAGAGCAAGCGGAGACACTGAGGAACAGCTGAGGTCAGAGGAAACGGAGTCAACCTGGGAGCTTAAGTACCTAGTCCTTCTTCCCGTCTCCCCCTTCTGTGTGGCCCTGGGGACCCCCACCAACCTCCTGGCCTGACTGGCCTCCCTCCTGCCTGACCCACCTTCCCAGACCTAAGACTAAGACAGCAAGGGGGCCGTTCCTGTAAGGAGAACGTGTGCCACCTTGTGGCCATTCTGGGAAACTGCAGGGCATGCTCACCCTTCCATTCTCCATGCCCACAGTCAGCATGACAATGATGTGAACTTGCTGCTCCCACACAAGCCGCCAGAAGTCCTCCAGAGTTTTCTTGAGAGGCCCCTGGGTGGCAATAAATTCCTGTGGGTGGCTGTAGCCCTGTGAGGATGGAAGACAGGAACGTGTTACTCGGGAGACCCCTTGGCCCCCAGACCCCACCAAGCACACAGCAGTGAATGTCGCACGCATGATCTCCAGGAGTGAGAATACCGTGCCTACATGTGTGCAAACACATGAACACACCGTGTGCACCAAGAATTCAAATCAGGAGGGGCAGCTTCAGAGACACCACCACCACCGCCCCAGGGTGACCTTGAAGGAGCCAGAAAAACCTACATGAAAATAGCAAGGTCCTCACATGCCAGAAGTAGTGTCCCCAGTCCAGCCTCTCCACCAACCCCTCTCTCAACCCAAACTCCATGTTTCTTCCATGCTCAAAATTCTTCCATGGCTCCCCATTGCCCTCCAAGTAAAATCCAAAGCCCTTAGCTTAACAATCAAGCCTCTCCTTCATCCAGACCCAATCTTCCTTTCCTGTCTCATCTGCCAGCACCGGGCAACCGCAGCCCCACACACCGCCTGTGCGCTCCCACCCAGCTGTTCTCTGGCTGTTCTTGCCAGCCAGAATGCCCTTCCCCTCTTTCTTCTCTTATCAAAACTCTACTCATTCTTCAAGCAAGTACACGTCCCCTCCTCCAGGAAGCCTTTCTTGATTCCTGAGGTAGACTTAATTTCTCCTTTCTCCATGAGCTCTGAGTACCATGTTTGTTCCCTTAATATGACACTTGTCACACTGAGCAATAGATGTGACACACTCATGCAATGCATGCGTGTGCACGCGCACACACACACACATGCACACTCGGTGTGCTCATTCGAAGGTGAGAATACAGGTAGCTAACTCTGCCTCCTGCAGGCCGAGCACAGTGCCTGGCACACAGTAGGCCCTCAACAAATACCTGCTGGACTGACCTAGAGGAACACAAGCTGGTGATCTTCAGGGACAAGTGCTAGAGCTAGGGTAGGACAGCATGTCCTGCAAAGGGGCCCGTCTCCCAAGCAGACACCCCCCCCAGACTGCCCCGCAGGAGGCCCTTACTGGGATGAAGTTGGCATTGATGTAGTCGGAGTGGGGTTCTCCGTCCAGCGGGGTCAGCCTGACCCGGGAGTGGTCATCTGCAGAGAGAACAACTGAGCGTCCGGCGCCCGGCGCCCGGTGGACACGCAGCCCCCCTGCCCACGCCCGCCGCCCTGCCCCCAGTGCTCACAGGGTAGCACGTGCGGGTATCGGTTCTTGGCGGCATTGGCCGGGTGCTCCGCCTCCAGCCTGGGCTGCTCCTTGCCCACCTCCTTCAGCTCCTGCAGATTGGGGAGCAGGTGCCAGCTGCAGAAGCGGACCGGGCCCAGGAGAGGGACGCGGGTGGGTGTGCACCGCTGGGAGCTCCCGCCCCAGACGGCAGGGCGGGGCCAGCCCGACCTAGAGGCCCCAGGTCCTCTCTGCTCTGAGCCCGAGGGCGGTAGAGGCCTCACCTCGAACTCCTGAAAGAAAGCCTGGTGTGCGTGTGCACTCTTGGCCTCATAGCTCTGCCGGAAGCTCTGAATCGGGATGGGCCGGTGGGTCCGCCTGGTGGGAGAGGGCGGGGGTAGGCCCACGGCAGAGCCCCGCCCTGAGCTCAGTGGGTCGTGGGCACAGAGCGGCGGACCTCAGTCCCGGCAGCTCCACCTGGTCCCCCGGGGAGCACGAGGACAGACAGACCTGGGCCCCACGCCCCTACACCCGACCCCACCCCCAGAGCCGGCTGGCCTGCATTCTGAGCACTGCTCATGCACGGCGGGGCTGCCGGCCCCCAGTGCAGACAGACAGACAAGGGGACGGTGGGAGGGGGGCAGGGCAGTCAGGCACGACTCGTGAAGGTGCCCGCGAGGCTTTCAGACCCGTCACTGGGGCTGAGGATGGCTTCTGTGCACAGCCGATGCTCCCTGACGTGGGTTCAAGGTGAAGTCAGTGTGAGGGAGCACAGGAGGGACAGAGCATAGAGTGACAGATCTAACAGCCCGAGAGAAGGAAGGAAAGATATTCGGCCCCATATCATCCAAGTGGTTTGTCGGGGATAAGGGCAGCCCCGGAGAAGGTGAATTTGGACGGGGAGGCGGCGGCTGAATGGGCAGAGAGGAGCCAGAGAGCTCTGGGGTCGGACAGGGTTGTGAAAGTGTGACAGAGGTGTGAGGTGACCGGGGAGGGACACAGTCCCAGAGGGCCGGGCTGCCAGGGAGACTGGGGGCACGGCCGCCGTGGCCCGCACAAGGCAGGCCCACACGGCCCAGCACGCCGCGAGGGAAGCCGGGAAGGTGTCCTCACCGCAGGTTAAAAGCTGTCAGCTCTTGGGAAAACCGATTCTTCTCTGCCCTGCAAAGGATGAAGGGGCACGTGGGAGCGAGCCCAAGGGGGCAGGGGCATGGGGAGCCTCTTGGGGAAGATGCCACTCCTCCCCTAGCCACGCTGGCCCCGGCCTGGCCTCGCACTCACCTCTGCCCCTTCACCCTCCTCCAGCACAGCAGACCCAGCACGGCACAGATGGTGAGGACACAGCCCCCCATGATGCCCGCCGCTGCGGGGAGGGGCATGGCTGCCCTGGGGATGCTGGCCCGGGGCTCTAGGAAGGGCAAAGGAAGGGTGGACTAGAGGAGCCCTTGTCCCCCTGTGGAGGACACACCAACCTGTCCTGGACTTGAAACCCTCTGGGTGGAGGGCACGGTGACAACCCACCTCCAAAGTCCCAAATTCCAACCCAGGGCCAGAGATGGCTGCCAGCAGGACCACCTGCCTGGGAACCCAGAGGGCCCAGCCAGCTTTCCGTGCCCCTGGCTCCCGAGAATGCCCCCAGGGACTCTACTCCCCTCCCTGACACCCTCAAAGAAAAGAAGAGGGGGAGGACCTTCTAGAACTGCACTGCCCAATACGGATATGGTAGCTATTAGCCACAGGGAGCTACTGAGTGCTTGAAATACGGCTGCTGCAAATTCAGATTCACCATAAATACACAGGATTTCAAAGACGTAGTAATAAAAAAGAATGTAAAATGTCTCATTAATAATTTTTAAATTGATCCCATGTGGATATGATAATATTTTTAATATCTTCGTTTAAATAAAAGGTTACTAAAATTAGTTTCACCGGTTTATTTTTACCTGTCTCCTATAGCTACTGAGGAATATTGAGTGACATCTACCGCTCACACTTGGGACTTGCTTTACGTTTCTATTGGACAGTTCTAGACTGTTGGACTGTTCTAGAACCCCGATGGTCTGGGAGCCGCAGCACAGAGAAGGGTAGTGCAGGCAGGTAGTGTGATCGTGGGGAGTGACACACCATTTCACTAATGCCTCTGACTCTCCGACACCCGCCTCAGCCCACCCACCACCCAGGCCACCACGTCTGGTGCCGGGAGCCCCTCTATCACTGGCTCTGGGTCTCCCAGCTCTGCTGGGCAGGACGTGCTCTCCCTGGAGTCTAAGCTCAATCCCTCCTGCTGCTGGTTGGGGATAAGACTCAGAAGGGGGGAGGGTCCCAGCACTCTTCCCCTCCCCCAGGGCCCAGCTGGAACCCTAGCCCAGTGCCCACCCTACCTGAGAAGGCCGAGAAGGAGATAATGGTCTCAGGAGGGCTGTATCTGGTAAAAGCCACAACACTGAACCTGGGGCAAAGAAACAGGACCCTCTGTTGGGAAGGGGCAAAGAGGGCAAAGCCCTTTCCAAGAAACTGAGTCATGGGGTGCCTGGGTGGCTCAGTCGTTAAGCGTTTGCCTTCAGCTCAGGGCGTGGTCCCACCCCTGGGGTTCTGGGATGGAGCCCCACATCAGGCTCCCTGCTCAACTGGGAGCCTGCTTCCTCCTCTCCCACTCTCCCAGCTCATGTTCCCTGTCTCATTTGCTGTCTCTCTCTCTGTAAATAAATAAATAAAATCTTTAAAAAAAGAAAAAAAAAAAGAAACTGAGTCATGAGCAAGAGACGCTCCAATAGTGAGAGCCCCTCTCACCTGCTAAGACGCTATGCGTTATGCTATCTGTAACTTTAGAACAAGCCACCCCAACTTCTCTTCCAACTTCCCCACCCTGTTCTGACAGCAAGAAGCCCCAGAAATAGGTACCTACTATAGCCTTGGCAAGCTGAAACAATCCATTCCCCCCCACACTTTTTTTCTGAAAAAAAAAAAAAAAGAAAAAAAAAAAAAAGAACCATGTAACAGATGGGTGTTCTCTTTTTTGCCTCCCCTACCAGGAAGCCCAGTCAAATAACTCTATGGACCCTTATGGACCAGCAAATGCTTTCTCTTTGCAAGTCAGTCCGGATCTTTTGTGGAGAGAATGTACAAACAACCCGCAAGTGAAACTCACCAGGGCCCCCCCTCCCGTCAGTCTTAGCCCTCACCTATACTGGGAACCCGGCTTGAGTTGCCCGTTACATATCTCCTGGGTCTGGCCACAGTCCTCTGTACCCATAGGCACCATCCAGGATCTCGGCACAGCCCAGGGCCCCGGGTAGAAGGGGTTGGGAAGCAGGATGGCCAGGTAGGAGTCACGTCCTCCATAGTAGTGGTCGTACCACGTGTGGTTGATGGCTTCCTGGGGAGGCCGAACCACTGCAGAGGAACAGGAAAGGGGCAGAGCAGAGTCAGCAGTGGGGCTGAAGCCACTCTCCCTGCAGCTACCCCATTTCTCTAGCATATTCCCACCACACACAGCACAACATCAGCCTTATCTTCAAGAATGTTCTGGTCTCCCTCCCTGCCCCAGCGCTCATGCCAGCCTCAGACATTGCATCTTACCAGTCCAGTGTCTGGAGCCCCCTCGCCCATCCCATGCTGGGCAGTAGCCAGGGTCTCCCCGTCCCCTCCAGGCCCAGGACTCACGTGACATGTTGGTAGTAGCAATGATGCCGTACCACTGGATCTGCCCATCGTCCTTGCCAAACATACCCCGTGTGATCATCACCCCCATCCCCGCCTCTGGCTCCAGCTCGGGGGCTGCTGCTAAGTCCGGGGGGTGCCAGCCTGGGGATGGTGAGGGCAAGAGTGAGGTCCTAACTGGGTGCCAGGGGCCAAGGGCAAGGACAGTGCGGTCACATCCCCAGCACCTCTTACAACACCTGGCAGCTAGGGCCTGTTGGGTACAACTAAGTAAGAGCTGGGAACCCACCCGCCCAGGCCAAGGAGGCTCGATAGCATAAGGTACGTGGATCAGGGCCAAAGAAAGTCTTGGGGGCTGGGGAACAGGGAGAGCCCCCGGCGGTGAGAGCCAGGCAGTGAGAACCCCGTGGGCAATGCTGGAGGGGGGCTAAGGGAGCAGAGGGGCTCCCCAGGCCGGGAGGTGCTTACCCTCCGCGGAAGTGGCGCACACCAGGGTGACCCCCCGACTCCACAGACCGTTCCTGCCCAGCACGGCGAGGCTGAGGCGATAGGAAGTGGCAGGCACCAGGCTGGGCAAGAGGAGAGAGTCCCCCGAGGTGTTGGCCTGGAAGACGAGGTGAGCACTCCCTCCTGCTGCCAGCTGCTCTGCCGCCACCAGACAGACGTCCACGTCCCCCGAGGGCACCATCCAGCTCAGGGCCAGGCGCGTGGCCTCGGGCTGACACCGCACATCCTCCACAGGGCCAGGCTCTGCGGGAATCGAAGCGTCTGTGTCGTGCGGGCGTCGGTACACCCCAGGAGGCTGGCGTCTGGGTCAGCAGCTCTCAAACCAGCAGATGTAAAGGGATGGGGCATTTATGTCCACAGAAAGGGGCCCCGGCCACGTGAGAAACAACTTCTCCTTTGGACATCACTGCCCGTCTGGAGAAGCCTAGCAAGCATATCCCCGGGGCAGGGGTGGGTAAGCACCCACATGGGAGGAGCGGGACGGGCAGTGCTACAACCTGGACCGGACCCTGCCACTCAGGGCCCCTTCCCTGTCCCCCAGCAGACACCAACATACCAACAGGCAGCACCACGGGGTGAGTGGAAGCCCGCAGCGGCCCCGCCCGGCACAGCACTGACAGGGAGAGATTGCGTCCGGGTGTGAGGTCCCGCAGAACCAGGCGGGCCTGGCCGAGCCGCAGGGGCTGCTCCCAGGAGAGGTGCCCAGTCTCTGAGAGTTGGGCATGGCACACCCCGTGGCCCAGGGGGCCACCGGCCCAGGCCAGGCTGATGACGGCACTGCCCGCCTGCATCGACACCAACAGCTCATTGGGCGTGAGCGGGGCTGTGGAGGGAAGGGGAGCAGGTGAGCCGGGCTGCCGAGGGCCCAGCACACGAGGCCACAGATGCGCCGACCCCAGGCGGGGCCCTCGGGTGTGGAGTTTGGGAAAAGGAGCGAACGCGGGGGCGAAGGTACTACTGAGCAAAGAACCTGGGGGTCTCAGAGGCAGCCCTGCCCACCTCTCCAGCCCCCACTCACAGGTCCAGCCGGAGGCGTTGGCTGCTGCCGAGTGCAGGGGCCCAGCTTTCGAGATAACCTCCACCTCGTACTGAGTGCCCGGGGTCAGAGCGGAGAAGCTGGTGCTGTCCACCTGAGCTCCCACGGGGCTGGTGCCTGCCTGGGCACCTGCCTGGTACAGAGTCACCTGGTAGCCGTCTTGCGCCCCGGGAGCATGGACCCAGGATACCCGGAGCTGGGTGGGACCTTCAGTGATCACATTTACCAGAGGGGGGGCGAGGGGGGCTGTGGGGAGAGCAAGATATGGGAAGGTTGAGGAGAAGAGAGGTGTTATGGGCCTTCATGCTGAGGTCCCAACCCCCAAGACCTCAGACTATGACTGTTTGGGGGGAAAAGGTCTTCAAAGAGGTCATTAAGTAAAATGTGGTCACGAGGGCAGAACCCTCATCCAACATGACCCATGTCCTCGTAAGAAGAGGAAATCTGGATGCACCCACGCGCAGAGGGGAGAGCATGGGAAGACACAGGGAGAAGACGGCCATCTGCAAGCCAAGGAGAGAGGTCTGGGACCGATCCTTCCCTCTAGGCCTCAGAAGAAACCAATCTTGCCCACACTTTGAACTCAGACTTCTTGCCTCCAGAGCTGTGAGACAATACATTTCTGCGACTGAAGCCTCCGGCCTGGGTGCTTTGTGCCGGCAGGCCTGGGAAATGAATGCAGGAGAATGCACACCAAGGGCGCCCGGGGGGCTCGGTCGGTGAAGCATCTGCTTTCGGCTCGGGTCATGATCCCAGGGTCCTGAGATCGAGCCCAGAGTCAGGCTCCCTGCTCAGCAGGGAGTCTGCTTCTCCCTCTCCCCCCTACTCGTGCGCTTGCTCTCTCTCTCTCAAATAAATAAAATCTTTAAATAATAATAATAATAATAATAATAATAATAATAATAATAATAATAAAAAGAAGAATGCAAACCAAATCTCTGGCTGCCTTCTCCCTTGGGTGTCCCTCCATCCTTCCCAGTGGGGAAACAGCAGCTCGGGGGGGTCAAATGAGCCCTAGATTCTCCCCGACAGAAGCAGCACGACATCAGGGCTCACTGCTCGTCCCCAACAGCCGTGCACAAGCTCACCTGTACCCAAGCTGCTTTCAAAGACCCCCATGTGACTGGGCAGGTTCTCAAGGTCAGGCAATGGCTGGGGCGCCCAAGCAGCACCCCTTCACCCAAGCCCTGGAGTCACAGAAGGCCCAGTCACCTTGTCAATACCTCCTTTGCAACTGGGGGAAACTGAGGCTCAGAGAGGAACGAGGTTTGCTCTGGGGACTGAGGCACAGCTAGCACCCAGGTCTCCTGCCTCCTAGGCCAGAGCTCTTTCCAGCTTTTTCTCGGGCCTGTCTGAGGTCACACGGTCCCTGGGAGGAATCAGGGGGGCAGGGCTGGGGGTGGGGGAGTCACCGCACTGGAGAAGGATGATGCTGAAGGTGGGGGAAGGGCTCCAGCAAGAACACGGCAAGCAGAAAAAACAAGAGGAGCCCAGCCAGTGTGAGAAGGAGCTTCCAAACCCAGCTCTGTGGCTCTGGAGGCTTCAGGGGTAAAGGAGAGGCACAGCGTGTCCCATGCTCGACCATTTCCAGTGCCGGCACCCTCCCCCCACCTCTGGAGGTTAGGATGTGGCAAGGAGCACAGATCCTAGATCACAGTGTTGGAAATGGAATCGCAACTCCCCACTTAGGGCTGAGGAACCCAGGACAAGTTACTTGGCTTATCTGTGCCTCAATTTCTCATCTGTGAAATGGACAAAGCCATAGCATCCATCAGCTAAGCTGGTCATCATGAAGGGGAAATGAGAGAACGCAAGAACACTGAGCAAAGGGCCCCGGGAACCTGAGCCACTGCTATTGCTATCAAACACTCCCACCCCAGGGCGGGCTCGAGGCTGGGTCCTGGCTGGGTCCCCACTTGTCCCCACCCCCACACTGACCACTCGAGAGCCTGAGAGTGGCTGCCCTGGCCGCCATACAAGAGCAAACCCTGGGTTCTGCCCACCTTTCAGGATGCCCTGGGGCTTCCCAGTTAGGGATGTGAGGTCTCTGGTGTCTAGAGGTCAGGGAACAACCACCGTCACCCCAGCTGCCTGCCCACAGATGACAAAGACATCAAGGAGAACACGTAGTTCCCAGGGAATCCAGCCAGCAAGAGTGCCAAGGAAGGAAGGGGTGTGTGGGCAGCACTCACGCGTCCAGCCGGTAGCATTGGCGCTGCTGCTCTCATCTGGACCCCGCAGGGTCACCAGCTGAACCAGGAACTCGGTGCCCGGGGGCAGCTGCGCCCAGGAGAAGTTCTGAGCCTCTGGAGCCAGAGTCTCCTTGCTTTCCAGAGTCAGGGGCCTCAAGCGGTAAAGCCACAGCTGGAAGCCGTCCCTGCCCCCTGGTGGGGGGCTCCAGGAGGCCGTCAGGGCAGGAGGCCAGGAGGCAAGGCCCAGGGTCAGGTTGGCAGGAGGACCAGGGACTGCAAGGTCAAGGAAGAAACGGATTTGGAATGACCCAAATCCCCTGCCATTGTCTCCCCCGTCTCCCCTTCCCCATTACCTGCACCCTTTTCCTGGGTCTCTACCAGAGCCCCAAACACTGCCAGCCTACAAATCCAGCTTCCATGGGGCTCCAAGCACACTCACTATTCTTTCCAGAGAAAACCACTTGAGGGGCACCTGGGTGGCTCAGTTGGTTAAGCCTCTGCCTCTTGATTTCCGCTCAGGTCATGATCTCAGGGTTGTGAGATCCAGCCCTATGTTGGGTTCCACACTGAGCAGAAAGTCTGTTTGAGATTCTCTCCCCCCTCCCCCTGTGCTCCTCCCCGCCTCTCTCTTATAAATAAATAAATCTTAAAAAAAAGAAAAAGAAAGAAAAAAGAAAACCACTTGAAAAACACGGGTCTCTGCCTTGATGTCTGCGCCCCCACCTCCTCCCCACACTGTCAGCTTCTTGAGGGTATGATGTCTGGTTCACAGGGTCCCCACAAGGCCCAGCACCCACCTCTTTAACCCCTTAGGGCCCTGGTCAGCTTACCTGGTCAACCCACAAGCTCATTCT
>NW_024424452.1:101639718-101649113 GCF_017311325.1 Ursus maritimus | reverse complement strand
CCTCTCCCTCTTTCTCCTTCTCTCCCTCACCCCCTCACCCCACACCGCCTCTCCTGAGGGCCTTGGTGCATGCTTAGCCTCTCCAGAAAGCCCTTGTCTGTCTGACTCATACCCAAGTCTTCCCAGCTCACTCTCCTCCTCCTCCTCCAGGAAGCCTTCCTTGACTCCCTAAGCAAGTTTCCCTTTTGTGAGTCCTAAAAGATTAGACTGAACCACATAAAATTCCTGATAGTCATCAGTTTTAACCTATGAGAATGGTTGGCATATGGTTTGAAATACACCGTGCATAGTGCTATCACGCATTTACATTTATTACACGGTATATGAAATAGTACACGTTATGTATGTGCATGTGTGTATAAACCTATATATATCCTCTGTGTACTTCTCAGTCTTCCTTTCTAGACTGTCTTGCTCATGACTTTTAGCCTCAGCACCTAGTCCCATACCTAAAACATGAGAAGCACTCACTAAATATTTGTTGCATAGGTGGGTGATGGCTGGCTGGCCAACCCGATGGTAGGAGGTGGAAAACGCTTGCAAACAGATTCACAAAAGGTTTCCCCCGCCTTGGATGGGCCTGTGACCCTCCAAATCCAGATCGTGCACACAGAAGAGCAGACAGTAAAGGAAGCTGGGCCCCCACCCCCGGGAACTCACGGGTGCAGGCACGGGCCCTCAGAACGCTGGAGCTGAGGTTCCCTGCCCAGGTCCACACGGACACAGTGTAGCAGGAGCCGGGCACTAGACTCCTCAGAGTCAGGCTGGAGCTATCTGGTCCCAAGTCGACAAGACTGCCCAGTGACCTCTGGCTGCCCTCCTGCTGCCAGGTGACCCTGTAGCCTTCCTGCTGCCCTGGTACGGGGGCCCAACCAATGGCCAGGTCAGAGGGGCTGCCCCTGCCGGTGACCTCCAGGGACTGTGGTGCCTGGGGCTCTGAAGAGAGGGGCAGTTTGATCAGGGGGCTGTAGAGTGCCTGGGACCCTGTGAAGCCCCTCCCCAGCTCTCCTGAGCCTCCCCCCCCCACCCAGATATCCCTCCCCAACGCAAGGCCTCACCCCGGGGGCCAGGGGACACAGTGGCCGGCACTCACTGGTATGGTCTGGGAGGCTCTGAGTAGTGAGCCGGGTAGTAGCAGGTGGCACGGAGATGTTTCCGAGGAGGCCTGAGGCTCCCTCAGTGTAGAGCGGTGCCTGTGTCCTGGGCTCCCTGGTGGCCGCCAGCCCATCCAGCTGCAGCCTGGTACCATTGTTTTGTCTGGGCTGGGCAGCAGAACCTGCAGAGAATGCAGTTCCTGGACAGTGAGGACCCAGCTGCTTCTCCACGCAGGTGCCCCCACCAGCCCAGACTCACCGTGCAGCCAGGCACTGGCCTGCGCCCAGGCACCATAGGGCCCAGCCAGAGCCCCCAGCTCCAGAGTGTAGTGTCCAGCGGGCAGGGGCCCTGGGAAAGTGGCGTTGAGCGCTCCAGGGCCCCGAGTGGTGTTCTTCTCCACCTGCCCGCTTAGCCTGAGCAGGTAGCCGTCGCGGGCCCCAGGCCCTGCCTGCCAGCTTGCCCGGAGCACGGAGCTCAGGGGAATGAGCACCAGGTCCAGAGGGGCAGAGGGATCTATGGGGACAAGGAGCAAATATGTGCAGAAAAACCTAAACGGTGGGTGAGAAACATCTTCCCCTCCTCATGCCAGCCTCTTTCTGTTTGCACTAGACTGTCCCGTCCAGAGGCAGGCAGCCGCCATGTGCCGTGCTGGGTGAATTCTGGGATCTGGCCACGGACAACAGTCACAGAAATAACAACACATCAAGGGACCAAGTGTGACACAGGCAGCAGGGGTCTAAGGATCCCCATGCACTGTCTCCTGTGTAACTCCCCGCAACGCTACGAAGGAGGCACTATTATCACCATCCCCCTTTAAAGAAACAGAAATTGAAACACAGAGAAGGTAAGTTATGTGTCCAGAGCCCCCAGCCAGTGAGAGGCACCAGTGAAATTCGGAACCCACGCCGTGGAGCGGTTCCTCAACTCTTAACCACTGCGAGACGGGGCTTCTCAGAGCAAAAACGTGGCGACGTCCACGCGGGCTCCACGAGCACCCAGCCCAGCTCAGGCTGGTGTGGCCGCTCACCAGCTGCTTGACCTTGGGCCCCTTCTCTCTGCACCTCAGCTCCCTCTACCATACACTGGGGGTGACAGGACTCCATTGGTTTGAGGACCAAACGAGACGAACCTCGGCAAGGGCCCAGCCCCGTGGCTGCCATGTGGAGGCCTCGAGTGATGATAATGATGACACCACCCTCGCTTCTTCCGGTGGGTCCCACCACTGGCCAGCAGGAGGGGTGCTCCCTCCAAGCCTCACCCCTTCCCTGCAGGATTCCAAAGGCACCCCCCTCCACCAGTTGTATCCTGCCCACTCAGCCAGAGAAGAGCCAAGGAGCCTCTGCTGCGTCCCTCCCAAGCACTCACAGGTCCACTGGGTGGCACTGGGCCCCGCCACCTGCTGGGGCCCGGCAACGGCACTGAGCATCAGCTCGTAGGGGGTTCCCGGAGAGAGGTGAAAGAAGGTGTGATTGGAGACGCCACGTCTGACTACGGAGGTCAGGTTGGTGCCACCCAGGAGGTCCGTGAGCACTAGGTGGAGCCAGGCAGCCCCCTCAGAGCCGTTCCAGGAGGCTTGCAGGGCTCTGGTGCTCAGGGTTCGCAGCACCAGCTCAGGAGGAGACAGGGGGGCTGGAAGAAGGACAGAGAGAGCAAAGCCAGGCTTGAGAAAGAGCCCTGGAGTCGGATCCTGGCACCCACCAGCTATGTGGGGACCGGGTGGCCTGTGAGGCTCCGGACGGCCCCCACCACTCCCAGACCAGCTGCCACCTGGGCCTTGCCGAGTGCCTGCCTTACCTGTCCACTGGCGGATGCTGGTCTTTGCCTGGAGGTTGCCAGCCCAGGTGGTAACCTCTAGAACATACTCGCTACCTGGAAGGAGGTTGCTAAAATTGTAGGACGGGGTGCCCGGTGGCATGGAGATGTTACGCACCAACGTCTGGGATTCTAGGTGGTAGAGGAGAAGTTGGTAGCCATCCCGCTCCCCAGAGGCAGCGCCCCACGAGGCCTTGAGGCTGGACGGGCTCCCAGGGCTGTGGAGCCGCAGGTTGCAGACTGTCGAGGGGGCTGTATCAGAGGTAGAGAGAAGCACCAAGGTCAGGGCCAAAGGGGCATCACCCCTGTGCTTCTAGTGCTTCTAGAAGGTCACTTGTACCAGGTCTCCCGGTCACTGTACCAGGCATGGTCCTCAGAGAAGTTGTCCTCCTTAGCTACCCTGTCCCTGGCCAACCCTCCAGGACGGCAACCTCCTGCTCGGACCCCGGGCAATGCCTGCACACTCCGGGCACCCCCCCAACCTGAAGACCACACACCTGTGCGGGCAGTGAGGGTGACAGTGGCATTCTGTCCGCAAGGTCGCAGGGCAGTCACTTCCAGCAGGTAGCGACTTCCTGGCACCAGGTCCCGGAACTCAAAGCTGGATGCGTTGGTGTGGGCCTGGAGCGGCGGCCCTTCTGGAGAGCCCAGGGGACTCAGGTGGGTGAGGCGGAGGGCATGGCTCAACTTGCCTGGCCCTGGGACTGCCCAGCTCAGAAAGAGGCTAGTAGGCCTCCCCAGGCTGCTGACGTTCACTTTCAGAGGTGGTCCTGGGGAAAAGGGGGTGCATTCAGAGTCTCCCAATGCCCTTCCTCCTCTAAAGAAGGAGGGAAGGCAAAAAAGGGCCAGAACAGAGGCCAAGTCTGGCACTGAGAAACCGAGCCTACACCCGCGCTCCCTACCTCCCAGACCCCCCTCCCCCGTTGAAGACACCTACCTCCACTGTCTCCGTCCAGGCTCCCTGCCAGGGTGAGACACTCATCTCCCTGTAGGAAGCAAGGGAGGAGAGGAGAGGAGATGGGCAGAGGGCTCTGGGGTCTAGGCCTCTGTGAAAGCCAGTGGGGGACAGGGCCAGGATCAGAGAGAAGGCTGTCCTCTTGTCTGGCACTCCCCCAGATAGAGCCAAAAGGACATCATCCCTAGGCACACTCAAGGCTCGGGAGGCAGCCCGGGCAGGCAGAAGCAATTTGCTCTTGCTGTCCTCCGAGCCAGCGGCTGCGAAGGAGCAGCCTCTGCTCTGCCTAATGCAGACCAGCTGTGGGGCCCCAAAGAGAGGTGGGAGCCTGGACAGGCCCCGGAGGACAGGGCCCCACCCACCCCCCAACCCCCAGTGCCACCATACCTTGGCCAAGAGACCCCGGAGCCAGAGGAAGGCAGCAAAAAGGATTGAGGGCCTCATCCCGATGTCTGTAAAGGAAAGTTAAGAGGCAGCAGGGGAGGAGCCAGTCCCCCCAACCCTCCCCTTGCCCCGCTGGCTGGCTGGCTGGCTGGCTGGCTGGCGGGTGGACGGGCAGGCGGGCAAGGGTGGGAAGGCCGAGTTCCAGGCAGAAGGCAGGCAGCAGGCAGCCAAGAAGCAGGGGGCTGCCTCCCAACCCAGACCCTAAGCACTCACCCCGCCCAGCCTTGGCAAGATTCCACGAGGGGAGCAAGACCCCAGGGCCCAGAAGGTCGAAGGGGATTGCACCTGTCAGGCTGCAGACAAGCCCGCCTCTCCTTCTGCCTCCCATGCCTCCACCCCTCCTCCAGCCCTTGACTTTCTAGGGAGGCCTCTGGAAAGACCAAGAAAAGAGATGGCCTTGCCAGTGGACACACAGAGCAAAGGCAGCCAGCTCTCCAGTCCCTGACCCCAGAAGAAGAGTGTGCTTCTATTGACTCTACCAACGTGTGGGAGAGAGGCTGCTTGTGTTCAGTTAGAGGGGAGGGAGGGATCCTGGTGACACCGCGTGGGTGTGTGTCACCGTGGAGTGGATGGACTAGCTGGGAATGTGTCCCGTTCTGGGCCTCCATGCAGCACATGGCCTTGTGGACAGAGGCGCGGGAGCACGTTCTGAAGGCCTTGAGTCACAGCGATCACAGATCTAGAAGAGCCCACCTGGCCCTTGGGACCAGTCTGCTCCCACACCCCCAGTGCCCAGATGAGAAGGCTGATCTCCAGAGAGGGGAAGAGCCCAGCCCCAGAAGGCAAATCCTGCTCCTTACCCCCAAACTGGGATCCTCTCAGCTTGGAACTCTCTGAGGAGCTACTCGAATCTCGAGGCTATCTGTCTTGCCTGGAGCCAGTTCCTCACCTGGAACTGCTCACCCGTGTGTCCCCACCCCAAGACAGCTGATGGTGGGGAGGGGAGGGGGGCAACAGAAGGGGAAGAAATGGCTCTGGGCCCTGGGAAAGAAGCCCAGGACTCAGCCGCTAACTCAGGAAGTGGGGAGGGGGAGTATGCAGAAAACAGGCAGGTATAGAAACTGAACACCAAGACCCCTTCATGGGAGCCAGGCTCTGGGGGGGGGGGCAGTCCCAGAAGGGAGAACAGGCCTGCATAGAGACCCGTTCAGCCTCCCTCTAGTTCAGTTCAGAGCCAGGGGCTGCCTGCCCTCCCCCCACTCCACCCAGCCCCAAACCTCAGAGCCACCCACCCGGCCTCTGGATAGGGGCCTGGAAACTGAGCACTGCAGACTCATCAGATTTTCCAGGCTGCGTGTGAGTGTGTGTGTGTGTGTGTGTGTGTACGCATGTGTTCTTTCAAAGGGGAGCAGGGGGGCGCAGAGAGCAACTGGGGAAGCTGATACAGAAGGAGAAGGTCCTGGTCTGGCCAAAAGGTGGGGGAATCATCCTCCCCTTGCCCCCTCCCCCATCCCACCTCACGGCGGGGGGGGGGGGCACCTCACTCTGCTCTTTCTAGCAGAGTCTCAGTCGGCAGCAGCACAGGGGAGAAGTGGGGTGGAAACGCCCTAACTCAGAATCGAAGTACAAGAGCTGTGGTAAGAACATGGTTGCAGGTAAGGGGGGAGGGTCTTAGACCCTGCCTGAGAGTCCCCACAAATGAGGGGCCTGTTGGGAACAGCCGAGACTCCACAGCTAGTCCGTGGACAGTCCCAGAGGAGGCACCTGGCCACAGAAGCCACACCTGCCAGGCCCCCTGCAGCCTTGCGGATGGAAGAGGGGGCTCCAGAGGGGGTAGAAAGCATCTGACAGATAAGGCGCATTCTCCCCAGCCCCCAGCATCTCCATTCAGCAAAAAAAGTACCACAAGGGCTGTGTCTTCTGCCCGGCAACCACTCCCACAGACAAACCCACATCCTCTCCCTAGAGAACCCCTGGGGTCCTCCTGAGGTCTCAAAGCACCTTACTGATTCCTTCTGGAGAGAGCCAGCTGGGAGGCAGAGGAGGGCCAGAGACAGATCCAGGCATCCTGAGTCCCAGATGTGAGCCAGCCCGGTCTCTCCTCACCGCTGTCCCGCACAGCTCCCTTCCGGCCCTCCCCCTCCTCTCCCACGGCCTGAAGCCAGGCCTTGGGCATCCCCCACACTAGGGGAAGATAATCACCAGGCAGGAGAGGGGTAGGATGGATCCGGACAGCCAAGTCTCCCGCCCTTCCTCCCACGGCCTGGGAAGGTCACCAGGGAGGGGGTAGACCTGGATTCCTCTGACCAGGCTGTGGAAAGGCAGCAAGGGGCTGGGGGCAGCAGACTGGTGAGGCGTGTGCCTGTGTGCGTGCGTGTCTGAGGGTGTCCAAGGACATCACGGAGCGGAGAGAGGGACAGCAGGGTCCCTGGAAGAAAGGACCATGTTCTACAATAGATGTCCGTCTCACCAGCTCTGGCCTTGGGAGAGAGGGAGGGACTCTCTTCCTTCCTAGAGTCCTCCTACAAGGGACCTGAGTTCCAGCAAGCTGGCAAAGAATGGGACTCTTTCCTGGATCTCCAGGCAGGCTGGCCTTGGCTCCCCAGGTGCTGGCCTGAATCACTGGTCCTTCGGCCAGGGGATGTGGGGTATGGGAAAGTCCCCTTCACCAACAGCTCCCCCCAAAAGGTGTCAGGGAAAGTGGGTCGGGCGGGGGATGAGCTTCCAGGATGGCCAGCACAGAGGCAGGGCCCCTGGGGCAGGCCCGGTGGGTCTCCCTCTTCCTTCAGACTTCATACCAGCGGCCCAGATCACTGCCACACCGCCTAACAGCCATAGTCTGCCCCACTCACCCAGGCTCTCTCTTCCAGTGTCTCCCTGCTTCTCCTGGATGAGGCCTTCCAGCTCCTCGCTCACTGCGTCTCTGTCTCCCCCACACAGCCAGGGGCAAGCAGGAGCCTGTCACACTGGGGCAGAAACAGGCCTAGGCTGGCCCAGGATTTGGGGGCGATGGGGAGGACCTATGAGCCTAGGGCTTCTGGAGAGAGGAATGAAGAGGGCTAGGGAGGGGAGCAAGACATGTGGAATGTGTGGGACCCCAGAGTCCTGGCCCCCAGCAGCAGGCCCCATGCCTAAGATCTTCCCTTTCAGAATTTTACAGGGTGGCAGCCTTTGACGCTGTGGCTGGCAGCAGCCTGGCTTGCTCCCCAGGTACTGCTGGGGAGCAAGAACCTCAGGGAATTCCAGACACAGCTGCCCCTCCAAGGGGCTTCTGACACTGGGGACAGCAAGTTGTGGCTGGCAGGCCTGGGACCGGGGCCTGGTGAGACGAGGGGGGCATGTGCCCAGGCAGCTCTGTCCCTGCAGACTAGCCGGAGAAAGGGAGCAGTCAGGAGGCAGGGGGTCTGGGAGAGAGGAGACATGGATCCTCCTGCCAGACATGATGCCCCCCACCGGCCCCCTCGCCGGGCTGGCTTCTCCAGCTGACAGCTCCCGAGCACTTCAGAGGTCCAGGCCCATTTGACGGATCAGAGGGGGGCCAGGATCCTCTGCCTGGGAAGAGAGCAGCCTGATGTGGAGACTGAGCCTCAGGGAGGTTCAGTAATGGACCCAGAGTCACACGGCCGACGTGCCACGGCTTAGATTCAGTGCACGTGGCTCTTTCTGGCTTTCAACTCTTGCTGTGCTTTCTCTGGAGTCAAGGGTGGCCGGAACCTAAACGCCAACTCCGGAAGGCGAATCAGCGACTGGAGAGACGAAGGTTTGCGAGCTGTCTGGGGTTGTTCCACCCCAGGAATGAGGAAGGTTCTGGGGGCGGAGGAGTCGCTCTGAGGGAACTCTGGGCCTTCCCCCATTCCAGCAGCCTGGCCAGTCTGGGGAGGAGCGGCTGCAGGGCAGCTTGTCCCACCTGAGGCTTGTGGGTGGTACGCTCGCCCCTCCTGAGCTCTAGCCCCACACCTCCACGGATGTCCAGGCATTTCTAAGCAGAAGGGAGAGAGGGGGCAGGAGGCAAGGAGTGACTATTCCCCCAACCCCACACACACCCAAAGGGAACTGAGAGATCCTCAGGGTCTTGCCTAATGCCGTTGCCCCCACCCCCACCTCCAACTACCTCTCCCATCTCCTGGCCCCCAGCTTCCTTGCTCTTCACCCGAGAAATCAGCTTCCAGCTCCTCAGACTGCTGCTGGGCCCAGCCTTGGGAAGGTAGAGGGTGTGCTCATGGCCCAGCATGAGGCCCAGCCCCTGGAAACCTGGTTAAAACCTGGAGGCACTGGCGGACCCGTGGGGGGAAGGCTTTGCCTGCTTCCTCCCCCCCACCCCTGTGGTATCCTAGCTTCCTGTTCTTGGTAACAATCAACAGTGTGGCCCCGCGGGGGTGGCCCTCTTTCTGATCCCTTCCTGCCCCCTTCTTTGATCCCCAGGGCCCCACTATCCATTCGTGGAGATACTGGTGGGTTTGGGGGAGCGGTTGAGGCAGAAGCCAGCCTCAGGTCACTTCCCACAGATTTACCAGGGATTCCCAGGCTCTCCTGCCCCCGCCTCCACTCTGTTCTGGGTACCAGGGCTGACTGCTACTCCAGCATCTCCTTTCAGGGAAACCACCCACTCCCCAGAGTGAAGAAGGGTCCTGGACCAGCTGGCCCTGGAGGGGCTCAGAAAGGAGCCGTGCCTGGTCACCTCCCCGCCTTCCAGGAGCAACATCAGGCCCGCAAGGCCTCCGGAGCTCCAAAGTGTCATCCTGGTCTTCATCCTACCCCTCCTCCCCCACGGGCCAGCAGCAGAGGCGAGCCCCCTCCCCACCACCCCTCCTGTGTGCGCACCCCTGTGTCTATTGTAAATCATTTCTTTTTTGCTGTCACCATTTGACAGCTGAATCAGAGAAGTGGGAGGAAGAGAGAGGACGGGGATTGCGCGTGTTGGGGCCGGGAAGGGAAGGGTGTTTGGAATGTTACAAGGTAGAAGAAGCCGTGCAGCGAGCATGAACCAGCTGGGCTGCTGGCCAGCAAGGGGCCTGCCGAGGCGAGGCAGGGGTGGGGGGCAGTGGAGTCTTGGATGCGGGGGCCACTTCCTAGGCCCCAGGCATCCAGGCGCCCCAGAGGCGAAGAAGACGCAGGAGTCCCCCCCCCCCCCCCCCCCCCCCCCCCCCCC
>NW_024424452.1:101629526-101639708 GCF_017311325.1 Ursus maritimus | reverse complement strand
GCATTTCTAAGCAGAAGGGAGAGAGGGGGCAGGAGGCAAGGAGTGACTATTCCCCCAACCCCACACACACCCAAAGGGAACTGAGAGATCCTCAGGGTCTTGCCTAATGCCGTTGCCCCCACCCCCACCTCCAACTACCTCTCCCATCTCCTGGCCCCCAGCTTCCTTGCTCTTCACCCGAGAAATCAGCTTCCAGCTCCTCAGACTGCTGCTGGGCCCAGCCTTGGGAAGGTAGAGGGTGTGCTCATGGCCCAGCATGAGGCCCAGCCCCTGGAAACCTGGTTAAAACCTGGAGGCACTGGCGGACCCGTGGGGGGAAGGCTTTGCCTGCTTCCTCCCCCCCACCCCTGTGGTATCCTAGCTTCCTGTTCTTGGTAACAATCAACAGTGTGGCCCCGCGGGGGTGGCCCTCTTTCTGATCCCTTCCTGCCCCCTTCTTTGATCCCCAGGGCCCCACTATCCATTCGTGGAGATACTGGTGGGTTTGGGGGAGCGGTTGAGGCAGAAGCCAGCCTCAGGTCACTTCCCACAGATTTACCAGGGATTCCCAGGCTCTCCTGCCCCCGCCTCCACTCTGTTCTGGGTACCAGGGCTGACTGCTACTCCAGCATCTCCTTTCAGGGAAACCACCCACTCCCCAGAGTGAAGAAGGGTCCTGGACCAGCTGGCCCTGGAGGGGCTCAGAAAGGAGCCGTGCCTGGTCACCTCCCCGCCTTCCAGGAGCAACATCAGGCCCGCAAGGCCTCCGGAGCTCCAAAGTGTCATCCTGGTCTTCATCCTACCCCTCCTCCCCCACGGGCCAGCAGCAGAGGCGAGCCCCCTCCCCACCACCCCTCCTGTGTGCGCACCCCTGTGTCTATTGTAAATCATTTCTTTTTTGCTGTCACCATTTGACAGCTGAATCAGAGAAGTGGGAGGAAGAGAGAGGACGGGGATTGCGCGTGTTGGGGCCGGGAAGGGAAGGGTGTTTGGAATGTTACAAGGTAGAAGAAGCCGTGCAGCGAGCATGAACCAGCTGGGCTGCTGGCCAGCAAGGGGCCTGCCGAGGCGAGGCAGGGGTGGGGGGCAGTGGAGTCTTGGATGCGGGGGCCACTTCCTAGGCCCCAGGCATCCAGGCGCCCCAGAGGCGAAGAAGACGCAGGAGTCCCCCCACCCCCCCACCCCCCACCCCCCCGGTGTGAGGGCCAGAGACTGTCCGCTATCTGTAAGTCTTCTAAATAGATGTCAGGACTCTGGGAAGGTGCTTGGAGGGGCTGGGGGCAGGGAGAAAGCCCCCCAGACTCTCCTACAAACTGTCTCTACTATCTACTTCCTGGCTGGCTGGTCCATCTCCAGCCACAGGTAGCTGACAGCTGGGGTGCGGCCCAAGTCCTGGGGATGACCCTTCTGGTCTGGCCTGGGCCTTTCTTCCCCAGGGTGGAGCAAGGATTCCTGCCTCCTTCCTCCCTCACCCCACCTCAAGTCCGCACCCACCTCTGCTTTGAGAAGGTGCCGCCTGCACCTGACCATGAACTCGCAAGGCTTGAAGGGGCAAGGGCTTCCAGGACCAGGGCTCTGGGGCAGAAGCAGAGAAGCAGAAGCCAGTCTCTGGACTGGGCCAGCTTGAGCAGGAACAACTTGGAGTTTCTGTGCGGGACAGCGAGGAGCTGGGGGTCAGCTGAGCTCTGCCTAGTAGGCAGGCAGAGACTGGATGTGACAAAGACCCAGAGGACAACAAGTCCAGGGAGCGAGGGGGTTTGGGAGCTAGGGGAACCAGGGTGGTCAGGAATGGGCTGGCCCCTCCTTCTCCATCCCCCCGGAGCAGGGCCTTAGGTCCACGGCAAAAGTGCTGGGCCACTGCCAGCCCACCCCCAGAGGGGCACAGGCAAGAGGCACCCGACCCCTGCTGGTGGCAGCAGGCGCAGGAGGGCAGCACGCAGCTGGGGTGTGCGTGGGTGGCAGCAAGGAGGGGCAGAGGGAGGAAGCTGGCTTCCTGAAGCCTCCTCAGCCCTCAAAGACCGACCAACAGACAGACAGACAGCTGGCAAGAGGCAGCCTGGGGGACACAGCTGCTCCAGTAAGTACCTGAATGGGGGGAGGAGGGGCCCTGTGGTCCTGGGGTGGTGTGAGCCCTGGGGAGGTGGGAGGGCATCTCCAAGGCGGGTGTGAGTGAGGCTGCATTGGGGGCCATGGTGCCTGGCTGGAGAATGGGTGCTGACCTCGCTGATATCGCCGAGGGGCATGGGGCACGGGAGCCGCAGGGGGGTGTAAGGAGAGCAGAGGCCAACAACTCCCTTCCTGCTTCGTGAGAGCTTCTTTCTACCACCCACATCTGCACAGGGCCCACTCTGTCCCCTCACCTCTGTGACTGCCTGCGGGCTTAGCGACTCTCACACCGCCCCCACCCCTCGGAAGCTGTGACCTGGCTCTGGAAGATAGGGACTGTCCCCCAAGAGGAGACGGGCCCCACCACCTCCATGCCCCCTCTTGTGCCCCCAGCTGTCGCCTCACCATGCGCTGCCGCTCAAGGGCTTGGTGAGGCCATTTCCTGTGACGGTTACAGAGGCGGGAGATGGGGGGATGGGCAGAGGAGGAAGGAAACACCCCCCCAGCCTACCTCCCTGGACAGAGACCCCAGAAGTCAGAATGACTTGGAAACAGCCAGCAGTTACGACAGGGTCTACCAGGGTCCCCAACAGGCTCCAAAGCTGCAAGAGGCCTCAACCCTCTCATCTCAGAGAGGGCCTGGACTAGAGGTAGTTTCTGTGACTTTCTTTCTCCCTTCTACACAGAACACATCGTTTCTGTTTCCTCCCTTGTCTTCTTTTACCTGGGCCCCAGCTTAGAGCCCTCTGTCCTCTGGCCTTGGGCAGCCTCTTCTCCCCTCTCTCCCTCCTTCTGGAGTCTTTCCTCCCCTCCCCTCTCCTCCCAATCTCTGCTCCTTGTCTGGCCCCTACCCCAACCCCAGACTGCCCACCACCTGGGTCCCCTTGTAGAGACCCCGGCTTTCCCGCAGCGACAATGACAGCACTGCTCAGTGAACAGAAGACACCCCAGTGAAAACTGAGGTGCCAGAAAGCAGGCAGCTGGCCTGGGTTGGGAGCCTTCTCCTGGCCAGTTGGACAGGCCAGAGGTCAGCAGCTGAGGGGCCCTATCTTTCAGGTGAAACTCATGGCTGAGTGAGCCTTCCCTGGGCCCAGCACCCCACCCCAGCATGGTCCAGGACTGTGGGGGGTGCTCCAGAGCACAGCTGCCGACTTGGTCTCTGGGGGCAGCCATGACCCAGCTTCCACCTGCCAAGGCACCAGCCAAGAAGCATGTGCGGCTGCAGGAGAGGTGAGATCTTTCCTGGGGCGGGGGGGGGGCCTTCCCGGCCCTGAGACCCTGCCTGGTTCCCTCCATCTGCCCCTCCAGCTCTGACAGCTGGGTCCAGAGGGCCCTCAGCTGTTGACTCCAATCTGGAAAGGAAACCCAATGTGTTCATTTGTGTGTCATTTGCATGTCATTTACATGTCTGGGTTATAAAGTTTCATGTCAACCCAGCGCCTGCGCCCCAAGCCCTAAATTGGGCTAAGCAGCCCCTGGAGCAGGGCTGTCTTGGGTCTGGATGTAGGTCTGAGCTTTAGGAGCCTGGAAGGAATGGGCAGAGGCGGGCAGCTGGAGGTTGAAGGCTGCCCTGATCTGACTGACAAAAAAAGGGCACATAGCAGGGGACTGAACCCTTGAATCTCCTGGGCCTCTGGGTCCAGGGGAAGACAAGGAGCAGCCTCCTTAGACGCACCCTGTAACAGTAATAATGGCTAGGGCAGCCATTGTTTCCAGGCACTCACTGGGCACTGGTTGTCTGCGCCCACAGGCGGGGCTCCAATGTTGCTTTGATGCTGGATGTGAGGTCCCTGGGGGCCGTGGAACCCATTTGCTCAGTGAACACACCCCGGGAGGTCACCCTACACTTTCTGCGCACAGCTGGACACCCCCTCACCCGCTGGGCCCTGCAGCATCAGCCACCCAGCCCGAAGCAGCTGGAAGAGGAATTCTTGGTAAGAACTTGGGGTCCCCTCCGATCCACTCTGCCCTTCTGAATCAGAGACAGCCAACGGGCACCATACTATCATAAAACGGGCACTCAGGGATGACGAGAACCCCAGTGCCAAGGGAGAAAACCACCCCCTGCTCCCCCTTCTGCCCTCCACCCCACCCAGACCTACTAAAGCCACAAGGGAACAGCTAGGACCAGCTCCACTAGATCGGGGCGGGGTGGGGGGTGGAAGGGGGGAAGGAGGCTGAGAAGAGGTATCGGCTATTCACTCATTTCCTCCCTCTGCCAGAAGATCCCCTCAAACTTTGTCAACTCTGAAGACCTGGATATTCCTGGCCACGCCTCCAAGGACCGGTATAAGACCATCTTGCCAAGTAAGAAGCGCGGCAGGCATCGAGGGAGGTAGTGCTGTCCCTGGGGCTGGACAGGTAGAAGGCAAGACACACAGCCTCAGCCAGCGAAGAGCTCCTTCACACGGGGCACCTGCTTTCAGCAGAAAAATACCAATACCTCACCCGGGCTGGGGGAAGGAGGAACAAGAACCACAACCATAAGGACTGGCGGCTCATATTTGCCGATGATTACTGTGGGCCAAGCAGGGCTGCAAGCCCCTGATAGTAACTCATTTCTCGAAATGTCCCCGTGAAGCTGATGCTATGGTATGATTGCTCCCATTTTACGAACGAGGCAGCAGAGTCACATCACTTGCCCAAGATCACAACTTCTTTCTGCTCTTCCCCCACTGTGGGAAACGCCCAGCAGAGGTCCATAGTGGGAAAGGCACATCAGGACGGCTCCCAGAGAGAGGGCTTTGAGCAGCTCAGATGCAAGGCAGCCGCAAGACAGCAGTGACAAGTTTGGAGATGGGAGTGCAGGGGCTGTAAGCTGTTGACCCCGACAGCTCAAGGGACCCAGGGATCAGCCCCTCCCACTTTTCAGAGGCAAACAGGAGACCCTTGCAGACTCTCTCCCTCCCCCCCGCAGAGCAGCCTTGTCTGGCCAACCCACCTCCAGCAACTCCCCATCTGGAGGCCTCAGCTCACCACCAGCTCCTGCGGTTCCAGCCCTCTGCCCGCAGGGGTGGGTCAGCACTCATCAAGTGAGGCGGAGGGAGCAGTCCTTGTTCTTGGCCTAAGTCTAATCAGACCCGCAGCCACGAGAGAGGGGAGAGGTCCTTCTGCCTGCAATCCCTCTCTGTCCAGAACCAGGCCAGCACCCGGAGAGCTAGTCTCCTTTCCTCACAAGCTAGGTTCTCTGTCCCTGCTTGGATTGGATCTGGAGAAAGCCCTCCCCCTTTGAGGGAGAGGCTGACACACCCAGTAATGGAATGGGAGTTCTGGTCCTGCTTCCCCACTGTGGGATTTTAGGCAAGTCACTCATCCAAATCCCGTATTCACCATCAGAAAAAATTTTCTCCATGACATCTCTTTTTCTGCTCCTATTGGTACAATCCTGTTCCACATCCTTACTGACCTCAAGGCTAGCCTATCTCACTCACCGCCCATTAAGCCCCTGCTGCTCTACTCCCTTTCCTCAATAGCCCGTCCTACAAGGCACCACCCCGTTAACCTTCCCCAGTTATTCCTTTTTTTTTTTTTTAAAGATTTTATTTATTTATTCGACAGAGATAGAGACAGCCAGCGAGAGAGGGAACACAAGCAGGGGAAGTGGGAGAGGAAGAAGCAGGCTCATAGCAGAAGAGCCTGATGTGGGGCTCGATCCCATAACGCCAGGATCACGCCCTGAGCCGAAGGCAGATGCTTAACCGCTGTGCCACCCAGGCGCCCCCCCAGTTATTCCTTTGATCATGTCACTCCACTGCTCTGAAACATTCTGTGGCTCCCTATTGTCCACATATAAAATAATTTAGTGGGTCTCTGGCCACCTGCTATACTGGAGGTACTGTGAGAGGCACAGGAACTCACCTCTTCCTGACCCTGTTGGCGTGTGCATTAGTCGTCCCCTTCTGACCTCTGACCTCTGCTGATTTTTACTTCCTAGATCCCCAGAGCCGTGTCTGTCTAGGCCGGGCACAGAGCCAAGAAGACGGAGACTACATCAACGCTAACTACATCCGAGTGAGTGGCCTGGCTGCGGCTGCCCTGCAGGGAATGGGGCGGGGGGGGGCTGTGTTTGAAGACATCTGTCCCGGGAGAACATCTTCCAGTTGCGGGTTCCTGCTCCAAATCACAGCCGCCACGGCCCCGCCTAGCTGGGGCCGACACTGAAGAGGCCCCAAGCCACCAACCAAGAAAACAGAGCACGTGTTAAGCGGAGAAGAAGATACCACCCAGTCTCCTTCATGCCCGCTATCACTTCATCCCTCCCCACCCTCTATGCGGGGAGGGTACGCCGGGAGGAAGTTGCATTTTTGAACCCATTCGCTCATATCCCCAGGGCCTGTCGCTCTTAGCTCTGCTGGAAGGTGCTGGCACGAATAGGAGCTCTTGGCTGGCCCCTTTTCTCTCTCTCTAGCCTTAACTGCTCCCCAAAGCAGCCCCTCCTTTGTGGAGATGGTTAACATCAAACTACAGGAGCCAGGGAGGCAGGGTGGCCTTTGGACCCCAGCTTCCCACCTCTATTGGCCCTAAGTAGATGCAAAAGCAGTGCCCCCTAGTGGCTCAAAGTGGGCAGGACAGCGGTCCGAGGTGCCAAGAGGTGGAAAGCTGTTAGCCAGGGCCCGGTGAGGAAAGAAGACCTCCATTCACTGCAGAAACGTAGGGAACAGTGGTCGTCTAGATTTCGTCATCTCGAGGTGCTGAGATTCTGCAGGGGAGAGGAAGGGGCCAGCAAGAGTGTGCTACATCTTGCTACTAAGTATAGAAAAGTAATATATAAAAGTGAAACACTCACTCCACGCTGTTGAACACTGTTTTCTTATTTCGCACTGGTAGAAAGTAGCAGGGGAGGAAGGGAACACACGCTGACAAAGGATTTGGTATGTGCGAGCCTCTCAGTATGCTTCGTGGAATGTAATCTGTACCATATTCCTGCAAGTTAGATATTATGTCCAATTTACAGATGAGAAAGCTGAGGCTTATGGAGGCTGGGTAACCTGCTTATGGTGGCATAGCCAGTAAGCGCAGAACAGGGATTTGAACCCACGTGTTCCTCCCTCCAGAACCTCTGTCCTCTCCACCGTGTGGCTTCCAGTGCACGCATGGGTGCGTCTGCGTGTGTGTTCAGTGGCTTCGGGCTGGTCCCAGGACCTGCAGAGTCCAGGACTCCCCCAGAGAGCTAACTCTCACTGCTTCCCACCCTTCCTTGTGTGCGTGTACTCCCCAGGGCTACGATGGGCAGGAGAAGGTCTACATTGCGACCCAGGGCCCCATGCCCAACACTGTGTCGGACTTCTGGGAGATGGTGTGGCAGGAAGAAGTGTCACTCATTGTCATGCTCACTCAGCTCCGAGAGGGCAAGGAGGTAGGAGCCATGGTTCTTCGTGAACCCAGAAAGGGCTATACCTTCCCCCACCACACATGCCCTTACTCAGGGCCGCTCAGGACTAGGGGCTCCCCTGGGAGCTGACAATAGCCAGGCCCAGCTTGCACTCTCAGAAAAGTTTCTGAGATATATGCCATGGAGGCTATCCACAGCGAGAGTGGGGGATGGGATAAGCACTTCACCTGCATGTGCCAGGCTCAGGAGAGCCCGCCCCAGGTGCTGACCCAGGCAGTGCGCAGCCCCTCCAGTGGGGGTGGGAAATGGGGAGGGGACCCCACTCCCCTTTCTGCTGTCCTGGCCCCTGCTCCGGCTGATAGACACTTCCCCCTTCTGACTCCCAGCTCCCTCCCTCCTAGAAATGTGTCCACTACTGGCCCACAGAGGAGGAAACCTACGGACCCTTCCGGCTCCGCATCCAAGACACAAAAGAGTGTCCGGAATACACCGTGCGGCAGCTCACCATCCAGGTACGGGGAGGTCAGGCCGTCTCCAGCATCTCTGAAACTCAGGCCCAGCCTTCCCTGGGAGCCAGGGGTTGACTCATCTAAACCTTCTAGAACACACATCTAAAGAAGAGCTTGAGGCACAGAAGAAGGAAAGACAGGGGGACTGCCCTGGTCTAATCGGGCAGAGCCAACAAACCAAGCGGGAGCACCAGGAAGGCCCATCCTGCTGTGCTGAATGGCCGGGAAAGGAGAGGTGGGGCCCCCACATCATGCTGTAGGAGCCCCAGGAAGTCCAGAGAGATGTATGATAAACATATGAAGTGCTTCAAAATGCCTTCTCTTATCATATAGCGTTGGATACTTTTCAAAGCGTTTCTCTACCAACTCCTTATCTTCCAAGCATCCAGAGAAGTAAACCAATAAGATATCACTATCTCCTTTTTCGAAGTGAAGAGAATGAGGGTAAGGGACTTTGCCCAAAGTCATGTGCTGGTTAGAGGCTGAGCCAGAGCTAGGACTTGAACGTGGGTCTTTCCCCACTCCCCGGACAGCATTCCTTCCAGCATTCCAGAGGAGGGAACCGTGGAGTTTGAAGAGCAGGAGAAGGGAGGGCTGACCTTGCCTGCTCGGGGTCCCTGACTGTCCCAGGGAGTCATTCTAGCCCTTGACCTCCTCTGGCACCAGAGATGGCTGGCAGTGCCCCCTCCCCGACCCTGGTTTTCATGCCTTGTCCTTCTGCCAGCACCAGGAGGAGTGCCGGGGACTGAAGCACATCCTCTTCTCCGCCTGGCCTGACCACCAGACCCCAGAATCAGCTGGGCCCCTGCTGCGCCTGGTGGCCGAGGTGGAGGAGAGCCCAGAGACAGCTGCCAACACTGGGCCCATCGTGGTCCACTGCAGGTATGCGCACCCCCCTCCCGGGCAGCCTCGAAGCAGGCCCCTCCTCCCTTGCCACTGGGTCTATCCTTGGAATGGGTCCAGGAAGGACAACATCAGGCAGGCCCAATTCTTCCCAGGATGGGAATCTCTAGGTCATTCAGCAAGGTACCCAGTGTTTATTCTCTCCTTCATGCAGAACCTGGCCATCTGGGCCGGACATTCAGACACAAGCCAGAGAGGGGACCGACTCTCAGAAAGCTTCCCAGTCTGCTGGGGAGGGAGGTAAACACGGTCCCTGCTGGTGAGAAACTCATGCTTATTGAAAACCTGTTACTGTCAGGCACAGTGAGAGATGCTAAGGAGACAGCTTGGCTTCTGCCGACAGGCTTACAGTCTGGAGATCACAAGACGAAGCACTGCGACGGCGGCGTCTGGGAGCACAGAGCCAAGTCGCCCGTCCCAGACTTTGGCCAGAGAAGGTTTTCCACGAGAAAGGACATTTAAATTAAGTGAAAACCTGAGAGGTGAATTAGCCAAGTGAAGAGTGGAAAGGCGAAGCATTCCGGACAGATGGGACAGCGTGTGCAAAGGCCCCTCGATGACATTTTTAAATGGACACATCGCTGGGAGTGGAGTTAGAGGATGAGGGCCTGGAAGTCATGTGGGGGAGGGGAGGAGAGTGATAAGAGAGAAGTCTGGAAGGCCAGAGGACGAGAGGCCTCATAGACTGGCTAAGAAACTTGGATTTAGCCACGGGAATACTTGGGCTACAGAATAAGACTCTGATTGCGAGCGAGCGGGGGTCACACAGGGGACAAGCTTACAATAAGGAAACCATTCGGGAGTGCGTGCCCTGAATAGAACATAGTGGCAAAAGTACAGACAGAGGCAGGACGCCTGGGTGGCTCAGTCGGTTAAGCATCTGCCTTCAGCTCAGGTCATGATCCCAGGGGCCTGGGAACGAGTCCCGCATTGGACTCCTTGCTCAGTGGGGAGCCTGTTTCTCCCTTTGCCAGTCTCTCTCTCTCCCCCTCTCTCTGACATAAAATAAAATCTTAAAAAAAAAACCAGACAGACAGAGGGGACTCATGAGCCCCTTCCCTGCAGATAGCACCTGGGCATAAGTGCTGGCAAGTCATCGGGGCTCAGACAAGAAGTCTTCCCGAGGAAGGGGGCCAAGAAGATTTTGAAATAAAGAGCGAGACAGAGTGGAGTGCAGGAGCCGGCTGTGGGAAGGACCCGAGGTGGGGAAAGGGGGCAGCTGTGGACATAAGTCATGGCTGGAGGAGGGAGAGGGCCTCAGCAAGCCCGGCGTGAGCCCTGACAGCCGGAAACCACTGCCCACTGCTAAGCAGAGGACAGGTCCTCGAAATGTCCACAGGGACTGGGGGGGGG
>NW_024424452.1:101595949-101629516 GCF_017311325.1 Ursus maritimus | reverse complement strand
GGGGGGGGGCGGGGCTGGGATAGGTTTAGGGCGAGGCTAGTGAGAAATGGAACCTCCTCCAGCGCCAGCTCTAACCTGCAAAGGTACCGCCACCTTCCTCTGTCCTCATGTCCCCACCCCTGAAACAGAGTGCCCGAAGTGCCTACAGCTTTCTCTGCAGTTTGAGGCCTGGCACCCACGTTCCCTAGTCACCGGTCTCCCACGTTCCCCACTTGCCGGGCCTCCATGTTCCCTGGTCTCCTGTGACCTCCCTGTCCCCTCCCTGGCTGTGTCCAGTGCAGGGATCGGCCGGACTGGCTGCTTCATTGCCACCCGAATTGGCTGTCAGCAGCTGAAGGCCCGCGGGGAAGTGGACATCCTGGGTATCGTGTGCCGGCTGCGGCTGGACAGGTGGGTCAACCGCGTTGAGGAGTAGCCTCCCCGGCACCAGAGCACTTAGAGGAACGTCCCCATCAAGCACCTCCCTTGAGGAAGGAAGGGGCCCTGGGCTTCAAGAGCTGTTTCTCTTGCAACTAACGCCCAGGAAAAAATCTCTATCTAGAGTTTTTGCTTGGGGGGCTGAGAATGAAATATGCCCCTCTGTGGATATCTGAGCCTTACATCTTTTATTTCCCTACTCAGGGAAAGCTGGAGGAATAGGGGATGGTCGGCTCGAGACACCAGGCAGACACAGATAGCGCACAGAAGCCCACTGGATCCCGAGATAGGGAACCGGGGTGCAAATCCTGCCTTGCATCTCGCTGAGCTGCCACGATATTTCTCTGGGCCCCCATTTCTCTATCTAGAGAGAAATAATGGCTCCTTCCCCCAGAGAGCTGTTGTAAGCAATGAGTTAACTCACTGTGAATGAGTTTTTTGAACATAAGAACCTACTATAAAAATACGTGGAGTCATTACGTTTAAGATGGGGAGGAGGAAACTTGGGGGCTCAGGCATATTCCTGGCCCGGTGTGAGGAATCAGGGGTCTGGTTCTGCCCCAGGAGCTGATGGGTCAGAGAAGCACAAGTTCCGTCATGGGCCGTCTCCTCCTCCTCGACACAGCCAGCCACGGGGGCCAGCCCTGAGTACGGGGCCAAGGGGCTTTCCTTGTGGGGAAGGTGTTGAGGGGCAGCAAACAGGAGTGGGAAGCCCAGAGAAGGACCATATGAAGTAGTTCACGGGTTCTTTGGGAGAATCTCCCTGCAGAAGTATGAAGATGTTTGACCTGACCCTCCCTCCTCTGCTCACGGTTTGCATGCTTCCCTCACAGGGGTGGAATGATCCAGACCACGGAGCAGTACCAGTTCCTGCATCACACTCTGGCCCTGTATGCGGCCCAGCTGCCGGAGGAGCCCTGCCCCTGACCCCTGGCGTCCTCCACCAGCCCAGGTGCCAAAGTCCCCTAGGCCTGGGCAGGTGGGTCTGGGAAAGTGGACCTCGTGATCTGAGGGATGGGCATGGGGAATGGGTGCCCCTCAGGCGGCGCGTGCATTCACCAGAAGCTGCATCAGCGAGGACTGGGACCAGACTCCAGGTCTTTACCACTGGCCACTCTTTGGCTTCCTCTAGCAGCCCTGAATGGACACTTGGGGGAACCTCCCCTGTCTCTCTGACCTTCGAGCTAGGAGCCGGCATTTACAACAGAGCTGAAAAAGGAACCCAGGAGTCCCGGTCTTGTCTAAAGTGCTCTGTGAGCTTCACCTCTCTGTCTAGGACACGGACATTAGGTGCTTTGCTGCCATAGGGAAAAGCAATCAGAGAAGTTCCTAGAAGCCGCTCCGGCTGTATCCCCTTCCTGGGGCTGGCAAGACAGTGATGCCAAGATCATCATCTTCCTTCTGGGCCCTGCCCATGAACAGGCCAGATGCCAGAGCTGGGAAAATCTGGTCCTGACCATGGCCAAGTTCTCAACATCCCAGCAGTGACTCTGCTTTCTCACCCCACATCTGTGAGGGCTGGATACCCCACCAAAGAGAACAGGGACCCAGACCAACCCTGTGTCCATACTTGAGTCCCAGGATCAGGCTACAGAGGAGACCAGGCCAGGCAGTTGGAACCTCTAGAAGAGGGAAAGTGTGGGGAACCCCTCAGAGGTCCAGAGGGCTACCCCTGCCTCCATAATTGCCAGCCACTCACCCCAGGTACCCTCTAGGGAGGCCCAGCATCCTCTATCTTTGCCCACGACCTTGGAAGACCCCTGAGTAGCGGGAGGTACAAAAGAATGAGGAGTGAGGAAGAAACGAAGAGCTTGGCCTGATTTTTAGAAAACCAGCCCCCCGCCCCCTGCCATCCACCCCTGCATTTGCAGAGGGCACCTGGATAGCCTGGCTGTTTCCACGAACAATCAGGGTGAACGCATTCCATGCGGACCTGGGGCCTCAGACTAAACTGGGATCCCTCATCGTCTCTCCGAGAGAACGAACTCCCTTCAGCGTCTTAGTATCAACACAACGTCCAGGGCACCCAAGATCTATCTCAGGGCTCACCTACACACCCGGGGGAAGACATCCAAATCCTTCGTCCTTGAATCCACGATGGGCTGCTCGTGGGGAGGAAGGAAGGCACCATCTCTCGGGCACCCAGCCCCTGGGGTCTGCTTTGGCTGATGCCAGTTCTCTGCGGAACCCCCCCAAGGAGCTGGATCCTGGAGGACCGCTGAGCCTCCTCAGTCATGACGTCCCTTCTGAAGAACCTGCAATGTTGAAACTGAGGTTAATTTTCTTACTGCTTCTGCTTGGTCTCACAACGAAATTCCTCCTTCCTTACAGCCCCAGGAGCGGGCTCACCTGCGCCTGCGCCTGGGAGGCACTTGCAGCCTGAGCCTGGGAAGCTGGGCGAGGAGCTCTCAAGTGCCTGAACCCGCCCTGAGCTCACCCCCAGCTGGGAGGAAAGCAGCTGCATGAGCAGGGCCCGCAGGCTCCCCTCCCTGGCACTGTCACCGACCCCATTCTAGAACTTAGAGAGTAGGAGCTCTGGAAAAGGAACCAAGTGGGAAAATAAAGGCTTTTTGGACGACCGATTCATTCCTTCTTTCCATCTTTTTCTCAGGCCTCTGGACCCTCTTTATAGCAATAGAGTAAGAATCCCTAGACCAGGAATAGGCTGCAGATCCTTATCCCAGGACACGCACATTTCTAGCACTTCTTAAGACACACGTAATGACACTGGAGTCAGTTTAGGAAATGAGGCAGAGATGTACCCTTAGGAGCTAGATAGGGACCTATAAGGGGCAGAAGCTAGAAAGATGATATTTGGCGATCCCTCCACTTTGGCCACTGTCTGATCATTTGGGGTCATCTTGGGGAGGTTTGACAGATATGGTTTAGGTCGACAGTTACACACCCTCAACTATGAACAACAGACTACATGTGAAGACGTTTGAAAACCAAATACTGGGGCGCCTGGGTGGCTCAGTTGGTTAAGCGTCTGCCTTCCACTTGGGTCATGATCTCAGGGTCCTGGGATCGAGCCCCACATGGGGGGGGGCTCCCTGCTCAGCAGAGATTCTGCTTCTCCCTCTCCCTCTGCCCCTCCCCCCACTCATACTCACTCTCTCAAATAGATAAAATCTTGAAAGAAAGAAAAAGAGAAAGAAAGAGAAAGAGAGAAAGAAAAAGAAAGAAAGAAAAAAAAGAAAACCAAAAACTAAGAAGCACCCATCCTAGGTGGGGGACTGCCCTGAAGCTTGGGACCTAGGGGCACAGCCGTCCCTGGGGTGCAGGCCCCGTGGCTACTCCTCTGAGGCCGGCGGCATCTTGGCCTGCCCTACGCCTGCTGCCGACAGTTCTCCTGAAGAAAACTTTGGCTGTCACCAAAACAGGCCAACTTTTTCATCCCCCACACATCTTCCTCACTGGAACCCCCCCCCAGCAGGATTTTATCTGTGAATTATGGGGATACTAGGGAATATCAGCCTCAGCCTCAAACAGCTGCTGCACTTAGGGCCAGAGGCTTCCTACACAAGCCCTTCAGGTCAACTGTGGTTAACAAAACAAGATGGAGTATTAACACACCCAAACCCGGTTGTTACTCTCTGCTTTTTAGGTTTTGAGAGGGTAAGATCAGTCCCCAGAGATGTTCAGAGGCAAGGACTCAGGGAACACAAAGCCTCCACTCGCCTGCCTTTCACAGACGTCTCATCTCCGGGTCCTGGAAAGTGGGTGAACCGTCCTCCCCCCCCCCACCACCGCTTAACGGGTACCTCACCCACCTCGGCCCACCACCCCTTAGGAAGGAAGGGGGTGCCAGCCAGGGCGCGGCAGCCCGGGAAGGAGGGCAAATAGAATTAGACCTCTTTCCCCGAGAGCCCCCTGGGCGCCAGCAGGCGCAGGCCGTACACCGGAGGCGCGAGGGCTCCCCGCGCACCCCCACGCGCCGGCCGGGCTCGGGGCGAGGGAGGGGCGCGCGCTCGGGTGCGAGCCGGACACGGCCGGGCAGCGGCGGCGCGGGAGGGCGGCGGCGGCGGCGGAGGCGGAGGCGGAGGAGGGAGCTGAAGCCACACCCATCGGCGAGCGGATCCGGGGGCAGCGAGTCGTCGGCCGCTGCGCTCGAGCCTCCGCCCGCACCGAGCCGCGGGACCCGGGCCGCACCGGGGAGGGGCCGCTCCCGGCCGCAGCGCGAGGGCAGCGAGGGGCGAAGGGCAGCCGGCACCGGGCGGGGCCGGCGGCAGCGACCATGATCGCTTTGTTCAACAAGCTGCTGGACTGGTTCAAGGCCCTGTTCTGGAAGGAGGAGATGGAGCTCACGCTGGTCGGGCTGCAGTACTCTGGCAAGACCACCTTCGTCAACGTGATCGCGGTACGGGGGCGCGGGGCGCGGGCCCGGGGCGCCGGCCGAGGGTCGGGCCTGTGTTGGCCCGCGCCGCGCCCTGGTGAGCTGGGGTCGCCGCCTGGCATGGCCGGGCACCGCCGGGCGCCGGGCGGGGGAGGAGCGGGGCCCGGGCGCTTGGGGCCTAGCACGGACCGTGGGGGACCCGGGTGGCGCGCGACCCGCTCTTCCGCCCGGGCCGGGATGGCACGGCTGGGGGCGGGGAAGGGAGACGAGGACACGGGCTGGGGCCCTGGGACTGGCGACTCCAGGGGGTCACGAGGCAGGAGGGATCCGCCGCCTGCAGAGACAGGCCCCCTCCGGTCCCCGCGCAAGGGGGCATGACGGGGCGAAAGTGCCCGGGCCTGCCCGCCCCGCGTGCGGAGGGTCGCGGGACCCGGCGGCCCGAGCGGCGTGGGGAGGGGGCTGGGGCGAGCCCGGCCCCACCCGGAGGCTTTAACCCCTCTCTGCCGGAAGAGGAAGCCCCGCGCTATTGAGGGGGAGGGGACGTACCCCCTGGGGCTGGTGGCATCAGCTGAGGCCCTTGGCTCCGGCCCAGACTCCTCCTCTCCGGGAACCGCGGCGTCTTAGCTGGGGTCCGGGGAGGATGGCATCATAAAGGGAGTCTGGAGTCTCCGCCTGGCTCAGAAGTTGCCGCTGGAGGTGCCTCGGACCAGAGGACGAGTTGGAGGGGCGCTGCCCACTCTGGGGACATGCGAGAGAGTGGCTCTGAGGGCTTTGGGTAGTCGAGTCCGAGGTGGGCAATTTTCAGTCTTTGGCTGCCAGCGAGTGGTGGGGAAGGAGTTAAAGTCTGTCTCAAAAAAAGGGAAGACGAGCTCCATGGGTGTGTGAGCTGAGGCTGCAGTAATGGCTGCGGCCTGCGTGCAAGAACCTGGCAGGACTGGGCGTGGGGCCGAGGGACGCTTGGGCCAGGGGGCGCTGGGGTGGTCCCGGCCCGGCCCCAGTCTCCATACTAGGGTTTCTGAGAACTGGGCATTGGCCACATACTGGGCCAAAACGCGCATCAGGAGAGAGGTCAGAGAAGAAGTATGGCCGGTCAGCCTAGGTACCCCCCTGCGCCTGTGTTGCTGCCCATCCGGGAAGAAGGGGGCCCCTGACGGATCTCAGCATCCCAGAAGGAAGGCCACCTGAGGCAGGAGGGCAGAGGGAAGGCTGGAGCCTGGAGCTGCGGTACCCCATGGTCCCATGTTTGGGCACCAGCTTCCTTTTCCAAACATGCTTTGCAAATGACCTCTGCCCCTTCCTCCACGCCATGGTTCCTGGCTCCTTATCTGGCAGGGCAGGACCTTCAGGCCCTTGCTGGGTGTTTTGGCCTGACAGGTTCCCTAGCCAGGGTGTGCCCCTGAGCTCCCATCTGCCCAGGCTCTGGGCCTAGGGTCTGGCCCCCTAGTTAGATCAGGCATTGACTTGGGCTCTTGGGCCCCTTGGGCAGGAGCGTAATGCCTGGCCTCTGATCCTGCAGGCCCTGGTGGCATGGCTTCTAGTCATTTCGATCTGGGAGATACCTCCGGGAGATACCTCCAGGGTAAGGCCAAGAGGAGGAACAAGTTGCTGCTGCTCTCGTGGCTCAGGCTGGGTGTCACCTCCAGTCCCCAGGGAAACTCTCCTCATGGAGCGGTTCTGAAAGCCGTGGTCCTGGGCAGAGACCCACAGGCCCCCGGGTGGGTTCCACTTCCTCCCCTAGCCCTGCATCATATCCAAAACAGGAACAGAACTCAAAAGAGTCACAAATGGCACTTCCAGGGGCAGAGTTTCTGTGAGGTACAGGGAGTGCGCCCCCCTCCTAACCCATGCACTCCCCTTTCTAATATTCAGTTTGCCACTTTGGCTTGCACCTCCTGAAAGTGCAAGCAAAATTTCCCTTTAAAGAGGCTTCCCAAGAAAAACCACCCCTTGTGGACTTCAGTGGAAGTTCTAGCATCAGGGGAACTGGTGTTCTCGGATTCTCCAGGGCGCCCGCACCGGCATTTCTGCCCACCTTGCGCAGAACTGCAGTAGAGTGTCTTTCAGAAAGAAAAGAAAAATTGGGACCCCTGCGCTCTGTTCTGATGCCCACCACTGACTCTCTGAATCACCTTTGCCTGTTAATTTGGCAACTGTTTGTCTTAGCTTTTTCCCCATTTGGCTTTTGCTACTCGCTAGATGAGGTCTGACTGTAAATAGAAATTGAGTTGATGTGTCTAGTCACTCAGCAGGCTGATGTGAACTGGAAAAAAATTTTTTATAGAGACTTCACAGTGCTTCTAAGAACCTAAAACTGATCTCTTGAGTTCTGAAAAAGTTGTGATGTAGAAAGTAGGAGATGTTTTGCCCGAGGGAACCAAGAGAGCCTTTTCAAATATTTCAAGCCATTTCAAACCATTTAAATATGTAAAAGACTGTCGTATGGGAGAACTAGTCTCAGGGTACCTGAGCCTTTGGAACAAGGGATGGGAGTTCCAGGAAGATGGATTTTTGCCTCATTATAAAGAACACTCAGAGCTGGAGCCCACCCAAGAGGGAATGTGCCAGAGGGTATTCAAGTCTGAGACCAGAGCTTAGACCATGTGACTTTGGGGTTACTTCCAACCTTAAATGAGGAGCTTGTGAGATCAGAAGGCATTAGCAGGGAAATGAAGTCATAACCTGGTTCCAGCTAAGCTTTGGTTCACAGCTGAACTGGACATATGGGTGCCAGGGAGCCTGGTTCCCTGGCGGTTCTCCTACCCAGGAGCACATTTGGCCAGGCTAGCCTTTTCCTTTACGCGGGAGCCTGTGGGTCTTCTAGTTCCCAGAGATGCCAGGTGGGTCCTCATGCTATATCCAGACCATTTCCGGGCACGTTGTGAGCCTTATTTGCCAGTCTCTAGGAAAGGAAAACCCTTCTCCCCATTTCACAGAAGGACACCTTGAGGCTCAGAGAGGTTGAAGTGCCTCGTCCAACCTTTTCCATGGTGAGTGATTAACAAAAACTGGGCTTTCTTCTTCAGACCCTTACGTTCTTCATGAGCCCAGATGGGGGAAGTAGACTTTGGTTCAGCAGGTGCCCCCATCCCCACCCTGGCACCCTGCTGGGGTTTGGGACTTAGACTGCGTGTAGTTAGGGTTTCTCTCCTTAGTGAGAAAAAAAATCCACCCTTCTTCAGGGCACTCCTTTCTCTCAGTGACTCCTAACTTTCAGGGCTCTTGGGCCCTTTCGATACCTGATAAAAATACAAGACCCTTAGCACGCCTGGCTGGCTCAGTCGGTTAAGTGTCCGACTCTTGGTTTTGGCTCAGGTGATGATGTCAGGGTCATGAGATTGAGCCCTGCATCAGGCTCCACACGGGGCATGAAGCTGGCTTAAGATTCTCTCTCCCTCTGCCCCCCACCCCCTGCTCATTCTCTCTCCCTCTCTAAAAAAACCAAAACACGTTAGAAACCCTTTCCCCAGAGAAGTATCCATACAAACAGAAATTTTGCACATGCAGATTGGGTGCAATTTCGGGGGGTTTGGGGACTCTCTCAAGTCCAACTGTGGCCCACAGGTGAGGGACCCTTGCTCTGCCTTGTCGTGAGCATCAGTCAGGGGGACTCCTCACTTCTGAGGGCCTTGGTGAATGAGTCAGGGTGATTCCTGCAGATAAAAGGGAATCAATCAGTCTCATCCAGATGGGACCTCAAGAGTCCTCACTCAGGCCTGCAGGCTCTGAATAAGAAGTCATCGTCTCCTACACCTTAGCTAATGGTCAGAGCCCCTGACTTCTTTATGTGACCTGAAGCAATTATTCCTGCCACCTAGCAGAAAAAAATGGCATGGTACAGAGACAAGGCTGTCACCCTCAGATTCAAGGTGAAATAAGCCCTATCTCCTGCATCTGGGGGCGGGGGGTGGGAAGAAGCGCCCTACGTGGGGGGTGCCTGGGTGGCTCAGCCGTTAAGTGTCTGCCTTCGGCTCAGGTCATGATTCCAGGGTCCTGGGATCGAGCCCCGCATCGGGCTCCCTGCTCAGCGGGAAGCCTGCTTCTCCCTCTCCCACTCCCCTTGCTTGTGTTCCCTCTCTCGCTGTCTCTGTCAAATAAATAAAAATAAAATATTAAAAAAAAAGAGAAAGAAATGTCCTACATGGGAACATGGAGATGACCTTGGAGGGAGCTTGGTCTGGCCTTACCTCAGGCCTGGGGCTAGTTTAGTTTAGAGCGATCTAGAGCTCTTGGAGACGATTTAGAGGGGGAGAAATGAAGACCATTAGAATTTGAAAATGGGTTATGGGATACGGAATTATAGTCAACGCCTAATTATTCAGCACACATTTGCTAATGTTGTTAATGGGGGCATGGTTTCCCTCCCTGGGAAGCTCTCAGTCTAGTGGGAGACACATGAGTCCACAGGGAATGTAGAGGGTGGATTATCCGTCCTAACAAACGGAGTACGGTGCAAAGAAACCAGAACCATGGGTAATCCAGAAATTGCTTGGTGTGCAGTGCATTTTGGGGGTGGCCTATTTCCCTTCCCTCAGATATTTACTGCTAGTTTGAGGATAGTCTGCTTCCCTTGAGGTCCCCTGACTGTTTACTGTGACCTGTTTGAAGTTCTTTTGCTGGGACCTAATTGTTCTTCTCCCCTGGAGACTCAGGGCAGTAAAGGGGCTTCCCTTTACGACAGAGAGGTGTTGGTTAGGCCTTAGGAAGAGTTTTTTCTGGGTCTGGGCTGAGAGACTTTGAGCAGCCTGGAGAAGACAGGGCCTTTTGTTCACAGGAGTGCCATGTGGAGTGGGGTGGACACCTGAGTTGTTTATGGCCATCCTGCCTGAAAGCAAGGGACGCTCAGGCGATGACCCCGTGCCCCTTGCAGAGGGGTGCCTGGGAAGCTCTGGCCTGGCCTCTGCTTTATTCTTGCAGCCTTGTGGCTGTGGCTGCCAGGGACAGCACATCCGGTTCTGTCCATTGGCACCCCTTTTCCAATTCTGACTCTTCCTTGCAGTCAGGACAGTTCAATGAAGATATGATCCCCACCGTGGGTTTCAACATGCGCAAAATCACCAAAGGGAATGTGACGATCAAGGTGAGTGGCAGGAAGCCACAAACTCTGGCACACACTCGCTCGGGGCCACAGAAGAGCACCTGCGTGCCTGCTGGGGCGGGCACCCAGAAGGAGTTGGGGAGGGGATCTGAGACCCGTGGGAGGAGAAGCTGAACGAAAGCAGAGGCTTGGAGAAGTGGGAAAAGAGCTCAAGACTTCTGAGGCAGTCAGAGGGGCGCAGGCACTGGAGGGATGGACAGCAAACCAATCCCTGGGTGGGGGAGGGGGACGGGGAGCCAAGATGGGTTTGGTTGCTGCCTGCTGCTGAGACCATGTCGCCCTCTTCTCACTCAGCTCTGGGACATCGGGGGACAGCCCCGATTCCGCAGCATGTGGGAGCGCTACTGCCGAGGAGTGAGTGCCATTGTGTAAGTGCAGGGCCTGGCAGGGTCTCAGGGCTCAGCCTCCCCTGGCTCCCCCCCACCCCAGCCTCACTGCCTACAGGGACCACAGGCCACAGGCGCAGACTGGATTAGTCACAATCCTTGGTTCAGGATACACTGTCCAGCCCACATGTAACCTGCCTTTACACTTGTGCTTCGTGCTTTGTATTTCTTATTTGCAAAATACTCTGAGCCCCTCCCGGCCAACCCTAGAGCCAGAGCGCCAACCAGCTGAAAGTACATATGTCTCCCTGCCTCCTGCAACCTAGCGTCACCACTGTCCTGAATTTTGTATGATTTAAATGGTTTGTTCCCTTGCTTTTTTAAAAATAATTTTATCCTACGTATATATGCCCAACAAAAGATTGTTTCATTTTCAATGTTTTTAACCTCACATTTTCGAAGTATCTTGCTGCAAGAAAGTCTGGGGCTGCCTTTGCTTTTTTCACTCAACCATGGCTAGTCTTCTCATGAAGACCCAAGAGGGTCACCTGGGGAGGGATTTACACCTAATCTTAAAGGGCCAAGCTTCACCCCTCTCATGACAGCTTGTCCAGAGGGGACTTCCAGGTGACAGGATGATGGCAGTCCGTGGAGGGAGGCCCAGGTAGCCCATAGATCCAGAGGTGACCATGCCCCAACAAGGTGTTTCCTCCTGAGAGCACAGCCCCTCTTCCTGCCTCCCAGCCTGTGGTGTGAACATGCTTGTTCCCACCTGCTGTCCCCCAGGTACATGGTGGACGCCGCTGACCAGGAGAAAATTGAGGCTTCCAAGAATGAGTTGCACAACCTACTGGACAAACCCCAGCTGCAAGGCATCCCGGTCCGCAGGCTAATGGATGGGAGGGGAGGGAGCCGCTGGGAAGTCACTGGGGGCAGGGCTGGAGGCATGTGAAGGCTGGGGCGCTGTCAGTGTGGGGGAGGGGAAATGGATAACCTGGCACGCCGCCCTGGACCTAGTCCCTGTCCTCCCTTCTCTGTAGGTCTTAGTCCTGGGTAACAAGCGAGACCTCCCAGGAGCATTGGATGAGAAGGAACTGATTGAGAAAATGTGAGTTTGGTTACTCTTCTCTGTCCTTCCTCCCTGCTCCCCAAATTTCCCAGGCCTCGGAGAGACGCCTTGCTGCTGCTCTCAGTATCCGCCACACGGTGGCAGCAGAGCCCACCTCGCGAGGAGCCTCGCGCTCTGGGCTGTGGCTCCTTCAGCAAGAAAAGGACTCCGTTGCCCCCAGCCCCAGGCCCCCTGGGCAGTCCTAGCCTCAGCAGGTTCCACTCTGGTTTCCCCCCAGGAATCTCTCTGCCATCCAGGACCGAGAGATCTGCTGCTACTCCATCTCCTGCAAAGAAAAGGACAACATTGGTGCGCGTGGGTATGGGGGAGTTGCTGACATTCTGGGAATAGCCACAGGGCGAAGGGGGGAGCAGGGAGGCACTCCTGAGAGTTCTAGCACAGTGGCTCTCAAAGCTGTTCCCTCCAGAACTTTCCCTGAAGCCCAAAGCTCAGTAACTCTCCCGGGGTGGGACAGGCATCCAGGAAGCTCAGATTCTGAGCTTTATGCCGGCTCTGCCCGTGACTGGCTGTGTGGTCTTAGGCTAATCACTCACTTCCCCCACTGTAACATCACAGGGTTGGCTCAGGCCCTTCCCAGGCCCCTTCTGGCTGTGCCATCCCAGGGCTCTGTCTTTCACAGCACCCACACACAACCCTGCCACGCATCTGGGACTGTTTGGACCTTGATGGCTCTGGGCTTTTGGTGCCCTCAGAGTTGATCCCCAGTTGCAGTGTTGGAAGCCCTGGGCTTACACCATGCCCCTAGGTGTTTGCTCCCCACCCCCACAGTCGGCCCAGCACTGGAAGGCCTCTAAACTTCTCTGTTGTCCCCCACCCAGATATCACCCTACAGTGGCTTATTCAACACTCAAAGTCACGGAGAAGCTGAGACTGCGGTCCTTCCCCCTCGGACCAGGGACCTGCTGTCATCCAAACCCGAAGCCGAGCTCCCCGCCCACCCCGCCGTCCCCCCTAAGCCCGCCCCTCCTCACTCAGTGTGGGGAGGGGTCCTCTGGGGATCCCAGAGTCCTGTTCTGCTGAGGTTTGAACTCCTGATTTTATTGTAAAATAAACTGCTCCCATTCTGGTCCCCTAACCTCTGGCCCTCCCCCTTCCCTCTGCCCTTTGCCCCCCTGCTTTGTCCCCTTAACAGCCCGGGCCCCACAGCCCCTGCCCTCCTCTCTCCCCTGTCCCGCCCCTATGCCGCCCTTTTCAACACTCTTCAGTTATTGTCCTGTGTGTACAGTATATATATGTATATATATTTTAATTTTTTAATTTAAGCAAAGACTAAAATCAACCATTTGATGCTGCAGGGGCCCGTCAGGATCTGGGAGAGGGGCGGTGTGGAAAGAAGGCAAGAGAGGCAGGGCTGGCTCGGGGCAGGTCGAGATTAGGAAGATGAAGGCTAGCTCCTGGGGCAGGTACCAGCCTGGGCACTGGTGGCCGTCCCCATGTCCCGTTTGTTTCCACTTCCCAGTCAGGCTTGTCCCTGCAGTGCTCGAATGTCACAGGCCGACAGGAGTCTCCAGAGGCGCCCCTCTCTGCCCCCAGTCTCAGTAGGGCCACCGGGCACACCCGAGTGCCAGAGACCACCGGGCCAAAGGGGCAGGGGGCCAGCCTCCACGCTGCCCCAGCAGCCCCTCCTGCCCGCCCCCGGCTCCCAGCTCCTGCCCCTTCCTAGGGCCCCCAACTCCATGGGCCACCTCATTTTCTGTTCTCGTTTTGCAGAGTTGCACAAGGAGAGAACTCAGCATGGGGGGTTGGTTCTTTGGGTTTTGTTTTCTGTTTGTTTGTTTATTTGTTTAATTTAATGATTTGTAAAGTGATGTTCCTCTTCCTTTTTTACACTTTTAGCTCATATTTAACCTCTGTTTGGAAAATGGTTCTTGTAACGGTACATTTTTTGCCTCCTAACAACAAGAATAAATGACCGGTTTTGTGTTGGGGGGGTGTCCGGGGCTGGGTGTTTGTCCGCAGATGCCACAGGGGGACTGGCGGGCCCGCACCCGGGGCACGAACAGCCGCAGCGAGCGAGGCACGCGCTCACACTGGGCACACAATGGCGCTTCACAGAGCAGCCTCGTGCACGTGTGCCCAGGCCTCGCCCGGCCTCCTCCTCCCTCCCTCGTCAGACTTGCGTGCGGTCTGGCTCTGAGCTTGCAGCTGCCAAGGGGAGCCCGCAAGCCTGTGGGCTGGGGTCAGCGTGGCGGGAGTGTGGGGCTGCCTCCCCAGGTGTGCCGGCCTGGGCCTCTGGATCCCGGGGGTCCGTTCAGAACCCCACCTGCAGCCAGCGTTGGGCAGAAGCTGAACTCCGTCCCCACCCATGCTGGAGCCAGTGACTTGTCTTCCAGGGGGAGTGCGGGCCTCCAGAGCCCGATGGCGTCCCTCCTCCCCTGCTCCCCTGCTGGTGTCAGTGCTACTGGTGTTCTGGGAGAGGCTGCCCCCTTAGCCCTCTGCCCAATCCCAGTCCTCTCCCCACTTGACCCCGACCTCCAGAGCCTGGTCCCCCCTCCTCCTCGCCCACAGCTGCTGCCTCAGAGCCTTGCGGGCCCTGCTTACCCAAAGCCGGGGCCATCTTGACCCGGTTTGGCAGCAGGCCCCGCCTCCCCCCTGCTCCGCTCCCCCCTCAGCCTCCCTTCCCTCTGGAAAACGGAGCAGGCCCCTACAGCCGCTCCATGCCCTCTGGGCCTGCCTCTGCAGGAAGAAGGAGCTGCGGTTTGCTAAGATCTGGAAGCAGGGATCCTGGGGTTCAGAGTCCTGGGCCTGCCCTGTTGGCTCTGAATTTCACCAGCCCTTCTTGGGGCCCAGGCTTCCTCCTCGAGGCATGTCTAGCCAGAAAGGACTTGCCTGGAGAGGTAGTTCCCCACTGCCAGAGGAGTCTGAGGAAAGAATGTGGATGGAATTTGGCAAAGGGAGCAGAATGATTTTAGGGTGTCTTCCAGCTGTAAGGAATAGGAGATGTGCCCCCTGGCTAAGGAGGTCGAAGCTGGAGCCAGGCTGCCCCTGTGCTCTCCCGGGCTGGCTGCCGAAGTGGCAGGGGCTGCCCCGGGCCTGGGAGGCCGAAAGAGGCCTGTCACTCATACGGGGAGCAGGACAGGACGGGTGTCAGGGTTGACCTGCCTTTCCCTGTCCTGAATCCCCGGATGAAGGGTGACATTTGAGATTATGATGAGCCGGTGACCAGCAAGCAGGCGTCATCCTCCCACCGGGCCTGCACGCAGCAGGTGCCCGATAATGGGCTAAAGAACTTGCGAAGCTTGGACAGGGAACAGACTGCGTACATACGCAAATCCTCGTGCGTGGGACCCTTTGAAGTGCTAAAGCCTGGATGAGTTTTGAGAGTACCCTGGCCAAGCCTACCTACTCTGTAGTACTAGAGAATTCATTTCCCAAAAGGAAGGAAGAAAAGGTGTCAGGCGTCATGCCAGATGCTTTCTATGTCTTGTCCTGTTCAATGACTAGTGCTCCGTGAGAGAGAGTTATTCCATTTTACAGATGAGGAAACTGAGAGGCTCAGTGACTGCGTCCAGTGATTGGAGGGAGGCGATTGTCACCGGGAAGAGCACGTGCTCTCGGCCCCACAGTCCCAGCTGACGGGGGAGGCTCCGTGGGCTGCCCTCTCCCCCCCTGGCATCAGGGTCTGAGGGCTGGTCTAAAGTCTGACCTGAGGGGGAGGGAGAATGTCTGTGCTGCCTCAGAGCATCCCAGCTCAAATCCACCGCCCACCACTGTGCCAACCTGCCCCCCCACCCATCCCAAGCCTGGGACCCCTAAGCAACAAATACCACATTGTTTCCCCCAGCTGGCCCAGGCTGGAGGGACAGTAGCTCTTTCCCAAGGCCCTGCTGGCCTGCTGACTAATCTTGCAAGCCATTCACGTTGGCAGGCATGGGATGCAGTGGTGGTGGCAGGGCCTTGGAGACACCACCCCCCACCCCCCTTCAGCTCTGAGCCGGCCAACCAGCAGGAGGGAGAGGCAGGCGTGTGGGGGGGGGTGCCCTCTGTGGAAAAGGCCCCCCAAACAGGATGCTGAGGTGCCCCCCTCCCCTTCCCTCAGCCTTCCATCCTCAGCCCTCTCCTGGTGCCAGACTTCACCTCACTTCACCCCGGGCCCCCTCCCTACATCCCATAGGAAGCTCCTGGTGAGTCTAGGACTGAGGGGTGGGAGTGGGGGTAGAGAGGGAGTTGGCGGCATGTGGGGGAAATGGCCCCAGCAACCTCAGTGCCACAAGCCTGCCTTTGGCCCCCTCTCCAACCTGTCCCCCACCCACCCGTCTTAAGTTTCTACAGACAAAGCTGAGGGCTTCGGTCACTGTGGCAACAGGTCTGCTGAGAAATGGGTGGGTGTCATTCCCCAGCACAAAGAGTGTGCGCATGGCAGCCTCATCACTTAGCAACGGCCTCCCTCTCTCTTGGCGTCACCCGTCTTGGGGGTGGGTGCCAGGAAGAGAGAACAAGGCCATTAAGATCCCCAAGAGGGGGGGGAAGGAGGCTTGGGGCCGGGCCGGGCTGAGGCCAAGGGGTGTGGGTGGGGTGGACAGAAAAGAATGGGGCCCAGTGCACTCAGCAACCGGGGTCCCTCATCATCGGGGGCTCCTGGGACCCTTCCGAGGTCCCCGGCAGAGTTTCTAGATAGATCTGGCAGGCCGAAGTTGCCGGTGGGACCCAGAGCTGCACTCAGACAGGAAAGGGTGGTTCTGAAGGAAGCTGGGCTTAGGAGGCAGGGAGTGATTTGTGGCCTAGGCCGAGGTGTCCCTTCTGGTTGACCTCGGGCCAGCTTCTCTGGGCCAAAACAGGGTTAAGGGTGCCTTTGGAAGGGCCCCAGAGGGGGACCTGGCGGAAGCGGGACACCCAGGGCAGGACCGGCAGGAGGAGCTGAAGGGTCACTGGGGGCACAGGATGGAGCTCTGGCTGCCAGGAAGGGGGTGTGCTGGGGGCAGGGTGGGGGCAGATGGGGAACAGGCAGCTGGGCCGTCTACAGGCAAAACTGTCTGTTCTAAGAAACTGAACAAGAGCAGCTCTCAGAGAGGCTGGAAGTCCCGGGCTCACAGAGGGAAGGCTGCTGGCTTCTCTAAAACGGGGGCTTTGTGGAGAGCCAGGAGCAGAGGCGGGGGCTCCAGAAGAGAGAAGCTTGCAGCCTTTTGATTTCCCAAGGATGCTCGGGCTCAGGTCAGGATGAAGACTTAGTCTCCACTTCCCAAGCTCACCCTTCCATTCTGCCCCTCAGAAGCCAGAGGGCTGTAGGGCTGGGCCGCACATCAGCCACAGGCCAGAAAGGGCCAAAGGTGGCCTGGAGGAATCGCCCTAGGGTCCCACCTGTCCTGGAGAAGGGCCAGGTGCACCTGGGCACTGTCAGGGTGTGGCACAGGAAACTCCAGTGGGCACAGGGATAGTTCTACCTAGTTTATTGTTTTTGAAGAGGGGCCTGCTACAGGGGAGACCTACCAAGGGAGATGGGGACAGGGCAACCCAGGATATGTCAAAGAAGGAAGAGGAAGGAGAGAGAACCCCTCTGGAAGGAGGAGAGTTGCCAGGAGGAGAAGGAGGAGGTATCCAGGGCTAGAGCAGATCAGGTCCAGAGAAGAGCCAGTAGGGCTGGCCCCTAAGGACCCTGTATTCTAGGATGGGTGAGTGTCAGGGAGACGATGCTTAGAGAGGGCCCAACTAAAGTACAGCAGATTCCAAGGTGAATTTCTGGCTCCCAGCTGAGGCGGGGCGCGGGTAGTTACTGAGAGTTTCTAGGCAGTTCTAAAGACCCGGAAGCATCACCACCCAGCATTTGAGAGCCCAGGGCTGGAAGGCTCCACAGAGTGATAGGGAAGGCCCTGCTGGGGGAGGGGGCTTTGACAGGCCTAACCCCGAGCCCCAGCGAGATGAACCAAGTCCACCCCGAGACAGCAAGACGGCAGAGAAGCAAGACCTACGGGGACAGAAACACCAGACCCCGGTTGGGGGGCACCCTCGCCGCCCCTCTGCGCCCCCGCTCCCGTGCCTCCCCCAGGCTGGAGCCCGGCCTCAGCAAGGCGTGCCCAGGGGCAGGAGCGGGGGCGACTCCCTGGGCTTGTGGAAGTAGACGGAGGAGGGCATCTCGGTCTTGAGCGTGTGGTCCGGGCAGCCGGTGGCGGCCGAGGCCTCGGGGGTGCCGCACTGCCCGCAGCAGCAGCAGCAGCAGCCCAGGAAGGCCCGGCCCAGCGGCCTGCAGACGCAGAGCAGGAGCACGGGCGTGATGGCTCCCTTGAAGAACGCGGAGAACTGGTTGATGAGGCCCAGCAGGTCTAGGGTCTGGCGCGTGAGCTCCGTGGAGAGGTAGGCCACCACGATGTTGCAGACGTTCTCGGGGAGGGTGCAGAGGGCGTAGACCACGGTCAGGCCCACCACGGTACTGTTGAGCTGGCGCTCGCACTGCTCGTGCTTGCCCGCGCGGCACTCCGGCTTCCTCCCCGGGGGGCCCCGCACGCGCCACGTCACCAGCTGGCAGGTGACGGTGAAGAGGATGGGCAGGCAGAAGTAGCAGCCGAAGTACCACCACATGCGGGCGTTCTGGTAGGTCATGACCAGCGAGTACAGCGACTCGGGCAGGCTCGCCGACGGTTTCATGATGCACGAGTCCAGGGTGCCTGTGGTGGGGGCAGGCTCCTGAGACAGCTGCCACAGCAGGAGCTCGGGCACGGCCAGGATCATGGAGCCCACCCAGATGACGGCCAGCTTGGCCAGGATGGACTGGCATGGCTCGATGGGCCTCACTTTGGGCAGGGTGCTGGTGGCCACGTGGAAGCGGTCGATGCCCAGGGCGCAGAGGCTGAACGTGGTGACTCCCAGCGAGGAGACCTGTGGGCAAAGGCGTGGAGGAGAAGAGCACGTGGTCAAACCCAGGGGGCCCGGGGAGGGTGCCTGGCCTAGACGGGGAGCTGCGTGGTAAGTGTAGAAGTGATAGGAGCGACATTTAGCGAGCATTTCCCACACATCAGGCGTCAGGCACTTCACACCCATCACAGACCCTTGCTGCTGACCATCCCACACGGGAAGAAACTAGCTCAGGCAGGACGAGTGATTCGGTGAGTGGCAGAGTTGAGGTCCACATGCAGACCGGCCCACCTCTTTCCACCCTGCTTCTTTGCCTCTTGGGCCAAGGAATGAATGGCCTGGGTCCCACAGACCCTCACGCTCTCTGAGACTGTGGAAGATCATCTCTAATGAAGCATCAAGACAAAGACTAGAAGTTCTGGGTCTTCGCAGGTCCTTCCATTCCCACATCCCACTATGTGCATCAGGTGCAAGGTTTCTGAAACACGGCTCATGCACACACACTCACATACACACTCACTGTCCCCATCCTATCCGGAAAAGCCCAGGGCCTGGCTGTGTGGGGAAGCAGCCCCCCTCCAAAACAGCCTGTGCCCACCCTCCCCGACGCTATTCACTGAGCACTCAGGAAAATCACTCTGGGAGCCAAGAGAAAGAAACCAGAACAGCAGGGGAAGAAAGTGCCAGAGAGAAGAGAGGAAGAGGAGAACCCTCCCAAGCTGTCGGATGATGCTGGACCACACTCCCGGACTGTGCTCAGATCCCCCCTTCTGTCCAAATTCTTCCCTCTTCCGGCTGGGGGAACACAATCCCTGGCTCAGTAGCACTGCCACCAAGTGATCTTTGTGAGAACCCGCACCCCTCCCTTGGCAGGGGAGCCCAGGCCTGCGGAAGAGCAGTCTTTGGACAAAACAAAAAAAAAAACAAATTCCAAGTTGCCTTCTGCTGCTCCCTCTTGGGGGCTGTCCTGGGGTGGATCCTCCCTTTAGAAGGGTTCCGGTATCTTAACTCCTACTCCATCACCTGGCCGAAAGGGGGGGCTCTATCAGTTCATGACCATCTCCACCCTCGAGGAGGTGTGGAGCCGGTAACCTAGGAGGACGGAGGCCACAGCCTGGTCATTAGGTATGTTGAGACCCACAGTCAGGCAGGGCCAGGCGTCCATGCAGACAAGAGTTCCCATACATCTGCCCTCCTCCTCTCCTGTTCTTAGACCCTTTCCTGGCAAAACCCAACACTTACTGAATTATTTCAATTCTAAGGACTTTGTAGATCTTACCTATTTAATCCTTCAAGAATTTATTCAGGTAGTTTTTATTATTATTATCCCCACCTTACAGAGGGCAAAACTGAGGTATAGACAGGTTAGGTCACTCACCTGGGTCACTCAGCTAGTGAGGGGCGAAGCCGGGTTCCTAACCTAGTCCTGTGTCCAGACTCTCACAGGGCACCTGGGCTCTGCACCCCACGTGAGAACTAGGACGCCAAGGCTAGCCTCAGTTGCAGGATCTTCTTTCAGGTTTGAGTAGCTTTGGGCCCCGCTTGGGTGGTCTCCCTGGGTTGGGAAGGACATGGAGCTGAACCTTGGTCTGTCCAAATATGAAGTCATCACTAATACACAGGGAACTGGGGACAGAGTTGGGACTAGGGCCCAGACGCCTGATCCTGATTCCTTCTCCACCCCAGGCAAATCACCCATGTCCCACAGCATCCTCCACTCTCCGGAAGAGCAGCAGCCTTCACGGGAAGGCCAGTCCTCATGAGTACACACCCCCCTCAACATAGTCAAAATTTAAAAAGCTGCTTGCTTATTCTGTGCTCCTGTAGAGACACAGTGGCCAGCCTTCCTGGGTCTTGCCTACATGCCCATAGATTGGTATATTTTTGTAAGGTTTTGATGAAGCTGTCTGTGTATGATCTACCCCTCCATCATCACCCAAGCACCTGTCTTAAGGTGGAAGTCCCCAGAGGTGAGGATGGTGGTTTACTTTGGAATTGTGCTGGAAGGGCCATCTGGTCTACCCCGTGGTTGGGGAGCGAAGCACACTGGATGGGAGGTGTGACTTGCCCAGTGATACCCAGTGTGTCAGAGACAGAGCTGATACTGAGCCCCCCACCCTTTCAGAGAGCAACGACCATCACAGTTAGGAAGGGACTTTCGGGGCACCTGGGCGGCTCAGTCGTTAAGCGTCTGCCTTCAGCTCAGGGCGTGATCCCGGTGTTCTGGGATCGAGCCCTGCATCAGGCTCCTCTGCTAGGAGCCTGCTTCTTCCTCTCCCACTCCCCCTGCTTGTGTTCCCTCTCTCGCTGGCTGTCTCCCTCTGTCAAATAAATAAATAAAATCTTTAAAAAAAAAAAAAGAAGGGACTTTCCTTCTGGCGTTTGTGTTCATGGGGAGTGGACACTGACTCGATCTGGGGGAGGACTGCAGGAAATTGAGATCTCCCTTCACACACTGCTTGGGAAAGCAGCATATTCAGAAGTAAAGAGGGGCAGGGCAGCGGCAATTTGCAAAGACGGAGGAAAAGGAGACATATGGCGGACAGAGTGATTTCCTGGGTGGACAAATGGAGGGGGGTTAAGGCAGGAGAGGGGACAGCTCAGAGCAAAGAGAAAGGGGGAGAGATTCACCATGAGGCTGTTTCCGAAGCAAGAGACTGAGCTGGGGCTGGCCCCCAGGGCTCCTGCCCCCCTCCCCGCTCCCCTCAGCTGGCTGAGTTTACCTGAGAGCTACCAGGAACCAGTGCAGCATTTGTCCCCCTGCCCAAACTGGGGGAGAAGCGAGACAGAGCTCCAGGCCTCTGGGGTCCTGCGCACCCACATATCCCACTTCCGACGGCCCAGAGCCGAGCTCCAGCAGGACGCGCACTCACCTCCAGGAAGGGCACGGCCCGGCAAGAGGCGTCCCCCAGCAACCTCTGCGTGGTGAGCTCATTGAAGATGACGATGGGGAGGCAGAAAAAGAGGACCAGAAAATCCCAGAGGGCCAGGCTGGCCAGGATGGCGTTCCAGGCGCTCTTCAGGTAGTAGCTGTGCCAGACGATGCACATGACCGAGAGGTTCCCCACGATGCCCACGGCAAACACCAGCAGGGCCAGGAGCATGATGGCGTAAGCGCTGTAGGAGCTCTCAGTCACCGGGTACAGGGGGTTGTGAATCCGCAGCCTCTGGCCCGGCGTCCCTGTCAGATTGCCCCGAGGCTCCTGGCCGCTGCCTGCGGTGCCCCCGTCCTTGTCTGGGTCGGGGCTGGTGGCCACCAAGGGTTTGGTGGGCTGCAGGCCAGCCGGGTGGATGGGCCGGGGGTACTCGGCCCAGTCCTCGGGCACATACTGCTGCACCCTCTTGGTCTCCTCATCCTCGGTGCCCCTCTTGGACCGGCTCTGCTGCTCCTGGGCCTCGGCCCTGTGCCGGCCCGAGGGCAGGGCGGCACCCCCAGAGACTCTGCTCAGCCCCACAGCCAATACCACGGCAAGAGAGACGGCCAGCGGCCACAGCCGCCTCATGGCCGGACGAGCAGGAGGCAGCTGCCCCCCGAAGAGCAGGTGAGGGCGAGGGACCCAAGAGCTGGGCTGACCGGAGAGAGGCAGCTGGCCGGTTGGTCCTCCTCCAGTCAGGCGTCTGGCATCACCAGCCTGCTCCAGTAGACTCCCTCCCACCCGGCCGGCCAGGGGCTGGGCAGGGCCCTCTGCTGGACACGGCGCACTCTTTGCTGCCCTCACACATCTCGCCTTCCAGGACACTCCTCCTCGGGCCCTACAGGGCAGCAGCAGGTCCGACCTGCGGGGCCCTCGGAGGCCACCTGCTCCCACCACGGAAGCCAGAGAGGGAATGTGGCTGGCCTAGGGTCCCGCGGTGTGCAGAGGCTGAGCCGGGACTGAAGCACGGGCCTCCAGACTCGGCCTCAGGAGACACTTCTCAGACAGTTCCTGCATTTGAAACCTGAGAGAACACTCGCTGTCCTTTATCGGACACTCACTGGATCCTAGCACCCGGCTGACTTCCCCATTAACGCTCACAACTGCTTGACTGGGCGATTGCTACCATGACCACTTTTCAGGCTTGCAGAGGTCTGTCACTTAGCACGTAGCTAATACACGGTAGAGCCCGGCCCAGGACCCCGATCTGACTCCAGAGCTTGTAACTCAAGAGGCACCAGTCCATCTGCCTGCCTCCTCAGCACAGGGACTCCCCTCAGAAAGCTGCAAAATCATAACTTTAAAACCACGTTCTGATCCAGACACGCGATGGATGGACTTTCGCAATAACCAGTATTTACTGGGGCGCCTGCTGTGCTCGATGGCCAGAAGACAAGTGTAGAAGACCTCTGCCCCCAAGAACTTTCCGTCCGGAGGGGGAAAGGAACGTGTAAATAAATAACTATAATTCAGTGCGATAAATGCAGTGAAAGGCAAAGGACAAGACGCTGAGGGACCCCACAGGAGCCTGGAGGGATCTGGAAGGCCTCCCACATGAGCGGGCATTTGAGTGGTTCCTGAGACATGACTGCGTCTGCCAGACAGATGACAGGGAAGGCAGGTCCCCGCAGAAGATGCAGCAGGGCAACGTCTCAGAGGTGTGACAGGGACAACGCACCTGAGAGCCAGCAGGAATGTCAAGGAGGCTGGGGCACAGGGGACTGCGGGGAGAAAGCCTGGGAGCTTGGTGCGGGGAGCCTGGAGAGGTCAGCCGGGAAGGCACCGGGAAGGACTGTGTCTGCCAGGCCGAGGGGTTTCCATTTATCCCAAAGGCAGTGGAGAGTGTCACAAGCTGGGCGGAGGAACAGTGACTTGAGCTGGTTACTTTGAGGGCTCCCTGATGATCGGCTGGGGTCCCGGCAGGCAGCCAGGAGCAGAAGGATGCAGGAGGCCGGGAGGCAGGGGCACCCTTTGGAGGGGGGGCAGCAGTCTGGAGGGTGGCAAAGAGCAGAGCGCAGGAAAACTGCCAGCAGTGGGGGACTCTGGTTGATCTCCGGGCACGGGGTGGACACGTGAGACATCTGTGGGGAAGATCGGGGCGTGAGGGTGGGAGAAAGCCTCAGCTTTGCGCTCGTGGAACCGCATGGGCCATGGTCATTCGTGTCAAGATCTGGGAAGAAATGATCTGTAGCTCCCAAGAAAGGCTAGAACTGGACAGGGAGATAGGAGGGTGGAGGCCCGGGGGGGGGTCAGGGGGCCAGAGAGAGTGTGAGCACAGGGAGGGGAAGGTGCAGGGTGAGGCCCGGGGAGCCCCTTCACCCACAGGCAGCCCCAGGAAGGGGCGCAGGAAGAAAATGGACAAAAACAAGGAAAGGGCCAGCTGCTATGTCCCGAGCCTCAGAGCCGGAGCAAGGGAAAAGCAGCTGGACCTCAGGGCCTGGGCTGCAAGTCACTCACACACTCAGCAAACATTAGCCAGGGCCTCCCAGGAGCAGAGCAACTTGGAAGTGACTTTTCTGGAAGACTTCCTGACCCGGAAAACCTCCATACCCAGACGGGCCCCGACCTGCCGTGTAAAAATTAGGAATCGCAAGGGAAAAAGGAAGAGGAGGAGGAAAGGAAAAGAAAAAGACTGATATACCCTCAGACGAGGTCAGGGAAGTATCTTCGGCCTTTAAAACATTTTCTCTTTCTGGCTTCTTACTGTTCGTCCTTTTTGTGGGGACAGAAGGCACAGGCCTAACCTTGTCTGGGGTTCAGTGTCACAACAAAGAGGCAGAGGTCCACCAAGAAGTTAGATCAGCCAAGGACTCAACCGTCCCCTTTGTTGCCAGCACCCACCCTGCCCCCCCAGCCACCCCCCCAGCAGAGCGGAGAGCCAGGACACAGGCTCCCATCCTCGAAGGGTAGAGGAGGGGCTGGAAGAGATGGACCCGGCACCCAGCCCTCATCCCCAGCATCCTGTGGTCCACCCTTGGAATTATGCTTTCTTAATCCCACTGGAGAACTGACCCCTGGCCCTGGCCCTGGCCCTGGCCCTGAGCAAGTCAGATCCTTTCAAACGCCCGTGGCACTTAGGCTGTTGTTGTTGAAACTACCTTTGGCCTCATGGCACGGCTATTTTGGTAAATAGAGCCATCAACCACATCGTCACCACTATTTATTAAGCGCTCACTAAGTGCTGGGCCCTGGGCTAAACACCTGATATAATGACCATACTTAATCTTGAAACATTAGTACCCCAGGCTCAGAGAGGTAAAGTAACTTGCCCAGGGACACACAGCTCATGAACACCAGCTGGGACCCAAATGTAAGTTTGTCCGACTCCAAAGCTAAAACTCTTAACCTCTCCTTTGTGTAGCCTTACAGAATTTTTATCTGGGGGGAGACCCTAAGGATGAACTACAGCAGCCCTCTGACTTTTCAGAAGTGGAAACTGAAGTCCGGAGAAGTCAAGGTCAGGGTCTGATCCGCAGTGCTCCAGGTCAGGCATGTGCCAACACAGTGTGGCCCTTAGCCCAGGCCTGGCATGGGGTGAGCGGGGAAGGGGTTAGCCCTCTGCTCCTTCTTTATACACGTGGATACGCCCCATTGTAGGGCAGCGTGTGTCTGGCATGGAGTAGGCCCTCAAGAAACACCCACTGGCTGAGGGAGCACCGCCTCTGGGGGTCCTGCGCTTCTTGGGTTCAGCGAGGACGGCTGGAACATCGGAGGCCTCTAGGTGGAGCCAGATGTTCAGTGATGGAAGTTAGGGCAGGCCTCTCTCCTCCCGAACCCCGCCAGGCCCTGTCCTCGACTGCTGTCTGCAGACCAGACAGGGTGGGTTCCCAGGGGCCCGATAGCTGGGGTGGGGTGTTCACCTATCCACTACCTACCGTTTCATCCCACCCTTGCTGAGGGCACCCAGCACAAGGGCCCCTAGGTGCTCTTCTCCTATTCCTGCTTCGGCTTCGGAGGAGTCCTGCCCACTGCAAGCAGCTCCCTCACTCAGGAAGCGCACCGGGCAGAAGGCAGAGGCTTCCCTAGCCCTTGGGAATGTCTCTCCCGGATCCCAGGAATTCCCCACTCTTCTCCCTGGGAATTTCCCCAGTGCTGGCAGAAAAGGGAGTGCGGCGGGACAGGGTGGGAGAGAGACGGGGCCTGTCCCCTGGCACTGAACGAGGCGAGGGCCTCTGGGCCGTGGTGGCAGTGCCACCCTGGAATCACAGGAGCTGGCGTTTCGTGGAGAGGGTTTCATGGGCACGCGCCCTCTGGCTAAGCGCGTACTCTGAGCCAGCCTGTCTGGGTGTAGCTCCTCGATGGCTCTGCACTGACTAGCTGTGTGTGTGTGTGTGTGTGTGACTTTGGCCAAGCACTTAACTTCTCTGTGCCTCAGTTTCTTCATCTGTAATTTGGGGATAATAGCAGGCTTGCTGTGGAGGCGAAATGAGTTTAGCTGTGCAAGTCGCTGGCACGACGTCTGGCACCCAGGAAGCAAGTGCTCGTGGCCACGAGAGCTCATTTAATTCCGGAAACAATCTTCTGAGGCAGGGTGCTCTCACCTTCACGTCGCAGATGTGGAAACTGAGGCGCAGAGAGGGGAAGCAACCGAAGAGGCAGGGAGGGCAAGTGCCGAGCCAGGTCTCCCCCCTGCCAGGTTCTCGGCCTGAATAGGGACTGCAGCCAGCACCAGATGAGGGTGGGGCAAGGGGAGGTGTGGACACCGCTGACCCCACGGGATCCCCTGTGCCAGCTCTCCATTCTCTGGGCTCCGGGGCCCGAGGGGCATTGGGGTCCTGCTCTGGAGGACAGGCAAAAAGCCCCAAATGGGAAAGCATGCTTCTAAAAGTCAGGGGATCTGAGACCTGGTCCCAACTCTGCTACTAGTGAGCCCTGTAATCTTAGTAATCGCTCAGTCACTCCTTTTACAAATACTTATGGAGTATCTACGATGTGCCAGACATCATCTTAGATCCCCAGGACACGGTGGACAATACAGGCATGACCTCTGCCCTCCTGAGATTCACATTTGAGTGAAGGAGGCCGCCACTGGAGAAACTAACCCCAAACGGCAGGCCGATGAACGGTGAGCACACGGAGGAAAGGAGGACGCCGCCATGGTGTCACGGAACCTCTCTGTCCTCCCGTCTCCTCCTTGGTAAAAGGTAAGGAGCATCATCTCGGGCCTGAGATCTCCAGAGGATGCTACTGCTGTGAAACGTGGGCATCATGCAGGCATCCGGAAAAGGTAAGACGTCTACAGTAATGTACGTCCGTGGTTCGCCAACACCTGGACACTTATTTGAAATGCATGTTCTCAGGCCCCTCCCTGACCTGCTCCATCGAAAGCTCTGGAGGTGGGCCCAGCGAGCCCCGTCTCAGCAGATCGGCTGCAGGTAAGGACTTTCCGCTGCGGCGGGTGGGAAGTGTCTCCGCAGAGCCTCTGGGCTGTGCCTCTGGGGTGTTGGGGGGCATGGGAAGAAACAGGGCCCTGGGGAGCTCCCAGAACACAGACCCGCTGAGCTCCGGTATCTTCCCGTCGACTTCCTCCGCCCTTGGCATTCAGTGGATGCTTGATATATGTGTTTAAGAAAACAAAGAGAGAGAGAAGAAATAAACAGTAAGCAGAGTCATAGAACGACTCACCAAGTCCTACTTGTTCTGATACCCAAATCCCACACACTGGAAATCTCTGGCTTTCTCAACAAAAGGAAGACAGAGCTGCCACGATGGTCAGTGGGAAGACGTCCGACCGTCCCCAGACGCTCCTTTCCTTGGGGCATCTCTCACTATCGCTCTTGCCCAGCCCCCCAAATGCTATGTTCCAAACACATCTCACCTTTCCTCAGCCCTCTGCAGTGCAGCTGAACCAAGGCCGGAATGTTCAGACTCAGGGAAAAGTTTGGTTACCACGTTGATAGAAGCATAACTAGTTATGAGCAACCCGACAATCTGGCCAACAGGGTGTCATTCTACCTTCCAGACCCCAGAGCACCTTGGCGTGATTCCCCGCAGCCAGCTCGGTAGAGGCGCTACTCCCCTCCAGGGTGATCGGAGGTCCTCTCTTGCTTACCTAGACAGCCCGCTGGGTTAGGGTTCCCTCATCAGGATGCTTTGAAGATCGGCCTTTCAGGACCCAACTGGTTGGCCCCATCAGCACAAAATCCCCAATCTTTACATACTGTAGGAAGGGAGTGAGTCACGTGGGATTTGTTTAACAAATGTTTACTGAACGCCTACTATGTGTCAGACACATAATTAACGCTCAAGAGCATTTGTCACTAATGAACAACAAGCCGTTTTTGAAACCCTCTCGCTCTCTTTTTAAAAAGATTTTATTTATTTGTTTGTCAGAGAGGGAGAGCACAAGCAGGGGGAGCGGCTGGCAGAGAGACAAGCAGGCTCCGCACTGAGCAAAGAGCCCGATGTGGGGCTCGATCCCAGGACGCTGGGATCATGACCTGGGCTGAAGGCAGCTGATTAACTGACTGAGCCACGCAGATGCCTCAAAACCCTCTCTTGACAGAGAGGTCACTGCCATTCAAGGCGGCCCCTTCCCATTTTAGATGCTATAATAATGCGGAAGTTGCTCCTTTATTAGAAATGTGATTCCAGGAAGACCCACCCATTGGTTCTGGATCTGTCCCTTGGAGGAGACAGAGTGCACACACACACACACACACACACACACACACACACACACACACACACACGCCATCTAGCATGAGCTAGTCAGCAGACCGAAAATCATTCGATAAGGGGTAGGACTAGCCCGAGCAACAGGTGGGGGTGTCCAAAGGCGGCCAGCAGGCCAAGAGTGCTTGAGGGCCATCGGCAGGTCTTTGGGGAGTCAAAGAAGGCTTCCTAGAGAGAAGTCTCACAAGGGATTTCTTCCTCTGGGTGGAAGTGAGGGAGCTGGTTTGGCAGAAAGGAGGTGGGGCAAACCTTCCCGGCAGGAAGGTGGGGAGGAAGGTTTGATTCCAGGCAGATCCAGTCTGTTGGGTGAAGTGGAGTGTCACGCAGCAGGAGGACAGAGCCTGGCCCCAGAATCGCAGGAATGGGCAGGTGAAGAGCCGGGCAGCAGCGGGGTTGAGGATGAAGGAGTCTGGGAAACTCGCGGAGGACCATCCTCTGTCCTCTCCTGGTCTGCTCCTGCCCAGGTGATCCCAGGCACCGGGGCACCTAAGTCCCTGGCACACTGGACTGTTCCCTAAGACTCCTCTACTGGATTCTTGTCCCCAGGAGCAGGTTGGAGGGCTCTCGGGAGCTGGGACCTGGTTGGGATAAATCTTAGGGGACAGCCAAGCCCCAGGCTGTGACGGTTAGGGGTCTGGCTGCAGCCAGGGGGACGTGGGGGAAGCCGCTTCAGTTTCTATTGAAATGGGGACTGCCTGGGAGACGAAGCAGGCCCTAGACACAGTGTAGTTCCAAGGTCCTGACCCCCACGGCTCCCCACTGCCTCCCCAAGCTCCCCCCTTGCCCACACACACAGCCCCTTGGCCTCAGGTGCTGGCGCTGGCGGCCATCTCCCCTCTCCACCCCGCACCACGCAGCCTCGGGGCAGCCCGGCCAGGACAAGCGGATTATTCATTGCCAGGTGCCCTGGCCATGTCCTTTCTGCTTTCTTGCCCTGATGTCCTGACACAAGCTGCCAGCCCGAGCTCAGCACAAAAGAATGTAGTGCGGAGCCAAGGAGGAGAGCTTAACCCTTGCCTGGGCAGCACCCGGGGCACAGGTAGGGTAGGTGTCGAGGGAAAAGAGAGCTGAACTGCTACTTTGTCTTTCTTTTTCTTTTTTTTTAAGTAGGCTCCAGGCCCAACGTGGGGCTCAAACTCACCACCCCGAGATCAAGATTTGCACACTCTACCGACTGAGCCAGCCAGGCGCCCCTGAACTTCTATTCTCGAGTCCTTCTGAGCCCAAGAGCGACAGCGTCTTGCTCTCTTTCTCCGGAGTTGGTGCGTTGTCCTGGACGTAGCATGACATTAGGTTCACACAAACCACTCTTTCCGCAGTTCTAACTGTGGCCTTGGGCAAGTCACTTCACCTACCTGACCCTCAGTGTTCCTGACTGTAAGTGAGAATAGTAACACAAACCTCGAAGGGTGCTCTGGCCCTTAAATTATATAACTCAAGTGACGTTCCTGACACAATGCAGGGGTTTTAAAGATTTTATTTATTTATTTGACAGAGAGAGAGACGAGCGAGCACGCAAGTAAGCAGAGAGGCAGGCAGAGGGAGAAGGAGAAGCAGACTCCCCAACGAGCAGAGAGCCCGATGCGGGCCCGATCCCCGGACCCCAGGATCACGACCTGAACCGAAGGCAGATGCTTAACTGACTGAGCCACCCAGGTGCCCCAAAGCAGGTTTTTAATAAATGTCAATTCCCTTTTTGTCTTGTGTATTCCTTCCCTGTCCATGACACCTGCCTCCTTCCTCTGGTCCCACTAAAAGCACTCCTCAAAGCCTCTGCACCCTTGTGCTCACGATGGGCAGCCCCCTGGAATCTCCACGTCATGAGGCCTCTGGACCTGCTGTCCAGTCGGCCTCAACACATAACCCTGGCTCAGGTTGCCGATGGGACTTCGTGCCATGCTGCCAAGATCCTGGGGATCTGAGGGGCCCCGGAATGAGCTCAAGGATCTTCTCTCCTCCTAGGGGGAAAAGTTTCATCTATACCCACCTTAATCATTGCCCCAGACTTGGGTGGAGAAAGACAGGATGTTTCAAAGGGAGGGAGACTAAAAGTCCCTGGCTGCACCCCCCCAGGACCCATGGAGGAAATTCCCCAGTATGCAAAGGAGGCTAACGACAATTTGAGAGACACCCCCCCACCCCAGGTTGGGCTTGGGAATCACAGCCCAGCCCGTTCCCTGGAACTAGCAGGGACAAGCTGGCTGTCCAAGGTCTCGGGTGAGACTTGACCCATGGATGGACAGCATGATTTCTGGCCCCAGGCAAAACTCCTCCCACCTCTGGCTCTCCTTGGCTGCAGAGGTCAGATCTTCCCCTTCTGAATCCTCCTGGGATTCAGGTGTTTTCTTTCCCGTCTAAACCAGCTCCAACTCCCGCGGGTCTACTTGCAGACTTGCTCATCGTTTTGCCTGACTTTGGATCCCATGATGGTGGGAGCTGAGATGGGAGGGCCTTTGCTGAAGCTACCCTCTGTGGGTACAGACTGCAGGGAGGCAAGTGCCTTGTTCACTGCTGGCACCCCAGCACCTAGCACGGCCCCTGACAGAAAGTACGCACTTCATACATACTCATTGTTTTTGTTCTTAGCAGGGCTGCGCAGACGGTGTGACGGGCTTCAGTGAGGCCATGCCTGGGAGCTCAGCCCTTGCAGCAAAAGGACCCCGCCTCTGGAGACTTGAGAACGTGTGGATTTCTTCTGAGCCCTCCTCCTGGGTTACCCTGTGGCAGACCGTCCCCATCTCCCTCTGTTGAGGTCCCTCCAGCACACAGCCCTGAGCTCCAGCTCCTGTGAACTATGAACTTACAACTCTTTGACTCGGCCATGCGTCCGTCAGAAATGACAGGATGTCCCAGACTTCTCCACACTTGGGCAGGCTCCAGGGTAAGAAGTTTGGGAAGACAATACATTGCCCCTTTCCCATGTCTTCCCCGGGGCAAGTCTGACTCACCATAGCCACTTCGGGGGTCCCCACTTAGGACATCCCCCAGGTTGGCCCATGTGGCCACAGTCTGACCTGGATCCTAGAGCTTTGGCAAGATGCCCTTGCCAACAATAAGGAGCACTGTGCCTTCCTTTGGATAGAGAATTCCCCTCGCTGGGGCTCGGCCCTCATCCATAAACTTCGGCTTTGCTAGAAGAACCCAAGTCCCCTTCAAAGCCTAGTGTTCACAGAGGGGCTTTAATGGGTGGCACCTGTTGAATTTTTGTTTGCTTTCGTTTTTTGGGTGAGGAGTGGTTCACAGACAGCTGGCACTGGACATTGGAGAGACATATTCAAGTCTGTTGCAACCTCCTGGACCTTTTTTCTTTTGCCAATTCTAACCCAGGCGGATGGCATTCGTGTATGTCTCTGAGCTCAATACATATCGGCGTGCATCTCCCTCCATATTAGTTACAGAGCTCTCCGAAGGCAGCTATATACAGAGATTTACATTTCTTTCTGGAATGGTTGGGGCAGGGGTGTGGTCCAACAGATGGCTAGCAGGTTACAGGTGTGTCTGGCTGAAAAAGGTCTCTGGCTCAGCGCCTTCTGATTGGCTGTCCGTGAGTCACTGTAGCTGGGTCCCTGGAGCAGAGCTAATTGGCTGTCATGGAGTCGGGTTCATGCCCTGCCTTATCTTTAGAGCCTTCTCCTGCCAGCCCAGACGGACAATGTTCCCTGTATCGGCAATGACACTTTCAGGCTGCTGCTGACTGCGGGTCAGTGGGACATGCCCTTTGGGTAGCTTTCCCAGCAGTCCGTGGTTTCACCTTGACCTTGCCACACCCCGACACCTCAAGCCCTCCCGTGCCCAATGGCACCCACCATGGGAGTGATTCGAGGGGCCCGTAACCTGGCAAAGCCAGAAAGGGGTTTCCTCCGTTCTGAAAGTCTCACCTGAACTGACTAACAACATAAAATGTTTGTGGGTAAACATTCTAGAAAGTAATTCCGGACTCTGGGAAAGGCCTCCAGAGAGCCGGGCAGGGAAATGTTGCCATGGTAACTCAGCAATCTTCTGAGGGTCTGGTAAAGAGGAGGAGAAAGGCGGGGCAGGGGCTGGGTAGGGAGGAAGGGTCCTCTGCCCTGGTTTTTCAGACACAAGGGACCCCTGGACATGTAGGCCGTGGGAAGTGTGCTGTCTCCCAGTCTTGGGTCACACGTACCCACAGAGCTTCTCCCTTTTCCTAGGCCCTTTGTGGGTGTGGCTTCATGCCCCCCCAACCTGTGAGGGCTGGGCCCACAAGGTTATCCCCATGTTTGAGATGGGACAAAGCGAGGCCTGGGCAGGGATACACACTGCAGTCACAGGATGGAGGCCAGCAGCCAGCAGGAGCGGATACAGAGACATCCGACCCTCATAGCGCTTTGCAAACTCTCTTTCTGCCTGGCTGTGCCACCAGCTGCAACCCTCTGTCCTCCGTTTGTGTCCAGGGATCACTCAGCACGGGTACTGGAGCTGGCACGATCGTCTTGAACGAGGGCTGCGACTTCAGAGAAGCTCCAAGATTTCAACGAACAACCATGAGCTTCCCTATCACTCCTCCTCCCCCCTCTGCCTCCCTGAGCAGAAGAGTTTTTGTGTCTGGGCAGTGGGGGGCTGGAGAGGCTGGGCAGGCCCCTGGCCAGCTCCCTGTGGCTGCCAGGCTGTTCGGTAGTACCCTAACTCCCAGATCCTGCCCACCCAGACTGGCTCAGTTGTTGTCCAGGGCGCCTGGGCAGAAAGCCAGAGGGAATTTTCCACCTGCCCCGCTTTGTTGTCCGCTCTGTGGTCTGGAGCCTGCGCCTGGGGAGGGGCAGGCCTCCTCAGGCACCTGGAGGAGAGTTCCTAGGTTGTCTTGGGTGATCTCACACAGGACTGACCAACTCTTGGCTTGTTCCATGGCTGCCGACAGAGTCTCGATTTTCCTCTACAGAGGGATGCAGGAGCTTAAGTTGCCACTGGGTCGTGAAGCCCACCCGGGTGCCCAGCAGAGTGCCAGGGTTAGAAGGAGCCTTGACTCACCCAAATGAGCCCCTGCCTCTTACAGATCGGGCTCTGAGGCACCGAGAGAGCAACGGATACGACCCAGGTTACGGAGGGAGGTGGTGGCCAAGCCAGGACTCAAAGCCAGGTTTCCAGACTCACAACCCAGTGTCGTTGATCACATCTTCTACTCTTCTCCCAGAGCTCTCTTCTCCCCTCGCGTCGCTCCTCCGTCTCACGTTTACACGGGCTGCCCATCTCCCAGCCCCGCTCTCTCCTTGCCCACCTTGTCCTCTCTTCTTTTTTTTTTCTAAGATTTTTAATTTATTTATTTGAGAGAGAGAGTACAAGTGGGGGGAGGGGCTGAGGAGAGGGACAAGCTGACTCCCTGCTGAGTGTGGAGCCTGAGGTGGGACCCTGAGATCATGACCCAAGCAAAAGTCAGAATCTCAACCCACTGAGCCACCCAGGCCCCTTTTCCCCTCTCTTGACACAGGGTTTGTGGGGCCCGCCTCCCCTCCACATGTCCTCAATGTGAGAAACAGCCCTGGTAGCCCCACCTCCTTCAGGGTGCCCCACCAGCCCCCCCTGCCCAGGCTGAGCTCTCCCTGGGGGGCCCTTGGGGTCAAGGGTGGGGCCAGAGCTGCTGTAGGAGTAGCTGGTGAATGACGAATACTGAAACCACCGATGAGCAGGGGAGGCTGGAAGACTTCCCTCCCGGGGAAGAGATTAGAGGCAGATAGCCAAGGACTCAGCAGCTGGTGGGGGGCGGAGGGGGTGCCTGAAACCTGGGGCCTCTGGGAGTGGCAGAGCCAGTGGGGGCGGCAGGGAGCTGGTTGCTAGGCCACTCAAATCTCTCCACTGGCTTGGGAGCCCCAAGACTCCATCCTGGCCTTGGGCCACCTGCGGGGGTATGGAGTTAGACAGTGCCCCCCCCCCCC
>NW_024424452.1:101540262-101595939 GCF_017311325.1 Ursus maritimus | reverse complement strand
CCCCCCCCCCGTGTCCCCAGGCCCCATCTCCCTCCCGCCTTGAAATGACCCAGGTGCACCTGTTCCTGGGAGTAAACAGCAAATGCAAGGCCTGCGGCAGGGGCGGGGCAAGGCTGAAACTGGGTGCCGGGAGCTGGATGAGTCACGCTCTTGCTCTGAGGCCACCAGGGTAGGAGGGGGAGTGGAGGATGGGGAAAGGACAGAGGCGGCCACAACACAGGCTCATCCAGGCTCCACACAGCCCTCCTCTGGGACTTCTGGAAGTGTCCTCAGAAATCTGTCTCCAAACTCTTCATTTTATTGCGTTAGGGGGTTGCGCCCTATAGTTCCCAGAGAGGACAAGTGGCTTATCTAGAGACACACAGCATATCACTGGTCTTGGGACTTCGGAGCTGTGGGTTCGAATCCCAGAACCAGGAACAGAATTCCCAGCAGGCTTGCCCTGCCCAGAATCGGACCCCACAGCCTACACGGAAGGAGCTCTGAGAGAGATTTGTAATTATAACCATTGCTAAAGAAGTAGGCAAGTCCCAAAGCTGTCCTGGGAATGGGGAGACCTGTGTGCGTGCGTGCGGCCCCACCGCATCCCTGCCGTCAGCCGGGTGTCACCAATCCCCGGAAGCCCCGCCCAATGGTATGACGTCACGGGGCTGGACCTGCTCTGCTAGAAAGAACGGTTCCACGGTTCCACCCTGGCCAAGGGATCCAGGTCTGGATTGTGTCTGCGGCCAGACCCAGCTCTTCCTGCCCTGCAGGAGGCAGCAAACCCACTGCTGGGGGTACCGAAACTCCCCACATTCTTCCTGCTGCCCCCCTTCTGCGCCCCCTGAAAGCCAGGACCCTGTGTGCTGCGGCCGCCCCGGGGCTGACTGAGTGAGTCAGTCATCTGGGGCCAAGTCATGAATAACAAAGTCCGGCCTTCCCCGACTATGTGTGGTATTGCGGTTAGGAGGGTGGCATTTAGAGAGATCAGAGGAGCAGGTCATCCTAACAAATCTCAGCCTGTCACTCGTCAGGTCAGCCGAGGCCTGGGCAGGTTTCTGGCCTCACTGAGCCTCGTCGGTGAAGCAGGGATGAGAAGATCTACCTCGAAGAAATGTTGTGGAGATTCAAAGGAGTGACCTGAGGATAGATCTGGTGTAAGTCCTGGCCTATTGCAATAGGGGCTCGAGTTTGGAAGATAAAAATAGTAGAGAAGAGGACTCCAATATGCCCTGAGTTTACATCACAGAAGAATAGGGCAGAGTCTCTGTCTTTCATTTATTCCATAGACTTTTCTGAAAGCCAGTGAGGAGGTGCTCCTCCGACCCCCACCGTGGCTAATGGAGGCAACGTGGGTCTCCTCCTCCAGAAGCAGAGCGCGCAGTTGGCCTTGAGAGGAAGGCCGGAGAACGGCAGGAGCTTTCTGGCTACTGCACCAGTCCATGCACCCTCTCCCCTCTGTGCCTGTCCTCAGGCTGTTTCCTGTCTAGAGCTCTTTGCCGTTCACTTTCAACCTCTTCGCTACCGGTTCATTTCTGTTCCTCCTTCAAACCCCCCACCCACCCACACAGAGATGCTGACACAGAGCAACGCCCCCCTCCGGGCAGGTGAGCTGCCCTCCCCAAGGCCCCACAGCACACCCTGCTTCCTTTCTCGCCATTTGTCACAGTGCTTATTCAAGCATTCCACACACTCTGTGATGAGTTGTCTCGACTGACCGACCGCAAGCTTCCCTAGGCCAGAGACCTCTTGCTATCTTGAATTCCCAATCGAGATAAGAGTAAAGGTTTGTGCCATGAGAGCATGGACCAACCAGGCTCTCTCAGGGACCTGTTTCTCTGGGTCTGTGGGGAGTAGGGGAGGAGGGCCTGACGACTGTCCATCTCAGAGCGCCCAGGACAGACGTGGTGTATGCTGTTGTCCCGTAGGATTATTTGTTGAGCACCAACTTCACATGCCAGAGGGTCCAGGTTTGAAATGTTAGAGTCAGTCACCCTGAGCCTGAGAACCCCGGACAGGAGACGTGGTCTTGCCAACCAAAGCTTTCGTGTTAGCCTTCTCCATCATTTCCTTTCTGTCGTTCCTTTGTTCGCTTTCCCAGCTGTGCTGTGGGACATGGGTGGAGTGCTCCTTCCCAGCCTGAGCCTGGGTTATAGGGGATCAGGGAACAGTAAAGAGACCTGTGGGGCAGAAGGACCAGAGTTAAGTACCTGGACATGAACATTCCTGGACATGCCTTTGGGTGGAAAGTTCCACCAGGAGAGTTCCTCTCCTCAGACTCTTAGGGGCCTCTGGGGCTGATTTAATTAAGGAAACCGAGACTGAAAGGCAGTGAAGTTTCCAAAGAATTCAGTAGGACCAGATAAATATGTAAAGAGGAAATTACCATACAATCAAGCTCTTTGTGTTTCTAAAGCCGCAAGAGTTCTCAGGGTGGCCAGCTACCCCCTAAAGTGAGTGAGCTCCCAGCCCCAAAGTACCCAGGGGAAAAGCCTGGAGACCTGAAACTCCCGCTCCCAGATACACACCAGTGTGGGCCCTCTTCTCAAGCGTGGCTGAACTACCTCTCAGGGGAAGGCCTTAAGGAGGCAGGGGTTTCTCCGTGTCCTCCAGCTCCGGTGGGGAGATCTTTTCTGTTTCCTTTGTATTTCAGTGCCCGAGGGGAAGAGGGGAAAGGCTGGGGGAGGGGGGCAGGAAGGGAGAGGGAAGGGGCGAGAGGGAGGGAGGGGGATAGGGAGAATAAATGAGTAACCATGGCAACCAATCCATAAATGAAGATTCATCAAGTCTGGAAGAGACCTTGAGGAGGCATCTAGCCAGCACCTCATTCAATTTATTCAGCAAACATTTATTTAGCTTTATGGGGTGCCAAACACTGGGCTAGGCCCCGGGGATACAGAAATGATAAAACATTCCTGCCCCATGAAAGCTCGCAAGCTTCCGGAGGGGAGGAGACCAACAAGCAAGCTGGCCGGGATGTTGGGATGGAGGGAAGCCAGGGGTGTTGCTGGAGCCCAGGAAGTGCCCAAACCCAGCAACTGTTGGTGGTGGGGGCGGTGGGGGGGGCATGTCACAGACAGGACACCTGACCTCAGGCCTGAAGGAGGAATAGAGTCAGCCAGCTGAGAGGAGATACCCCCCCCCCACCAGCCGGAGAAAGAGACAGGGAAGAGTGGGAGGATTTTAGTATTATTTCTTTCTTTCTTTCTTTCTTTCTTTCTTTCTTTCTTTCTTTCTTTCTTTCTTTCTTTCTTTTTGAAGATGTAACTGCCTTTATTAAGCGATTCATGAATTGGACAGCATCCCGTCCAGTAAGTAAAGAGATGCTCCTTTTAATATGCCTTCTTAAGAAAAATTACCCCCAGACTGGGAATAAGGCGAACGCGGACTGCGTGGTCTTTCAGAATATCCTACAGCACCCACAAGGCCATCTAGGGACCATCAGCTGCTTTAGGGAAGGCAGCTCTGTTTGACTTACTGTTCATGACCGAGTGGGGTCCCATGGGGCTCTGCAAATGTAGATGTTACCTGGCAGGAAATTGGTAAGTTGCAAGTGATTTTTATCCGGTAGAAAAGATCCTGTCAGAGGGTGGGGTATTACTGTCTCATAGGACGGTCACCAGTTTTGTATCTAACTTCACCGTCTTCTTCCGGCATTCTGCTTCCCACCGACTAGATGCATGTGGTCTCTCGTCCCCGCTGCCGAAACTGCTTCACACTTATATGAACTAGAGCTTTGAGGTGTGCTTACTATTCACAGGAGACTCATGTTTTAACTTTCTGAAAACAGTACTTTGATGGAGTGCCTATGAAGTCATGGTGGAGAAGGAGGGCTTTGTATGTCACGTTCAAATAGAGGTGAAGGTGGACGTTTGACTTTATACACACTAACCGCCTGTCCGGGTAGTTTTTTATGAACATACCCTTATCATACAACCTGCTAATGCCGATCCTAGTGTCTACCCGAGAGAAATGAAAGCATATTTCCACCCAAAGGCATGTCCAGGAAGGTTCACAGCAGTATTATTCATTATTAGCCCAAACTTGGAATCAGCCCGTGTTCAGCAACAGTTGAACAGATAGACATATCACGGCACATCACACAGAGGAACATTACTCAGCAGGACGGAGGAATAACTGCTGGTATGTAAAACATCATGGGCAGATCTCAGAAACATGACTCTGGGTAGAGGCAGCCAGACGCAGATGAGGACAGGCTGCATGATTCCATTTATATTCTAGAAAAGGCGAAACTACAGCGACAGAAAGAAGACTAATGGTTTGTCTGGGGCTGGGGAAAGGAGGAGGAGATGTACGGCAAAGGAGCTCCAGGGCAATTTAGGGGTAATGGAAATGCTCTGAAGTCGATAGTGATAGTGGTGGTAGGTACAGGATTGCACGCATGTGCCGAACTCATCGGGGGTATCTGTAAAATGAGTGTATTTTGTTGTCTGGAACTGATATCTCCAGTAAGCTGCTTTAAAAAAAAAAATAGGTAGGGGAGAAGGGGAAAGGTCCCTGAGAGCACCGGAGGAAGGGTTACCAAAGCAGGAAAAAAGAGTGTTCCTCTTCTGCGGAGAGGGGTGGGAAGGAGATAACAGGGCTGGAATCCGCAGGTGTCTGCCGGTGGGAACAGGCTTTGTTTGGGCAGGTCCCAGCTCTGTGCGAGAGAGGAAAGCACTCCGCTGGGTGTTCAAGCCTTGCATCTCCTGCGTGATGCAAATCACGATAGTGTTTCAGAAAGAACACCAGACAGGCCCTAGAGGACTGCTTTCTTATCTTGACTCCATCTTTTCCACCTGCGGCTAATTCCCATAAGCTCCCCAAGTCTCAGATTCTTCGCGTGGAAATACAGATATTAATCCTTTCCCTGCCTACCATCACAGGGTTATTGGGAGGATAAAATCAGAAAATGCCCGTAAAAGCACTTTACTGCAGGGGCCGTATATAAATGGGAAAGGTGAGAGAGCATCCCAGAGCTCCTGTCACTTCACCTGGCTTCCTCTGGCCGGTGCGAGGCTTGTTCTGTTGTGAACTCCTTGAAGACTGGGACCTCATGTCTGCTTCTGTGCTCCTCGTGGTCACCGGGGAAGGTAACCTGCAGAAGGTACGATAGCTGTTGAGATGCTGGGAGGTCTTTAAAATAAAAGATTTAAAACTTGAGGGCTCTTCTTGGTGGCTTTTTCTGCTTTTCTGGGCTGTTTGACCTGTTGCTGCTGGTGCTGTTACCGAGGATGATAAGGTAGAGGAAGAAAAAAACTTTTTCTGTTCCCTCTTAGGTTCCGTAGCTAGGATCTGCAAATTAAACTAATTAAAAACCAAATGAATGGGAGAAAAGGCACACAAGTATTAACTCTTCTTTGATGTGAATGTTTTAATATTTACGGAGATGCAGCCCTTCACAGAAGTGAAGCGAAGATACAAAGAACAAGTTAAACTTACCATTTTAGGGGCGCCCAGCTGGCGTGTGACTATTGATATCAGGGGGTGCGTTTGAGCTCCATGTTAGGTGTAGAGGTTATTTAAATAAATACATGCTTTTAAGAAAAAAAAAAAGCTTTCCATTTTAACAAACAGGGATAAATCGTAGGCATTACGGGACAAAGGAAAAGGGGTTTGGGCTTCTAGAGGTGGTAAATTGGGGGAAAGTAAATATATGTGGGAAACTAGTAAGGATTGTTTAGTAAGATTTAGCTTATACGACTCATCTCCAGCCATAAAGATTGTTCTCCTTTTCCCGGTACCAGAGCAGGGGACAGCTTCACAAGGGAGATTTATGCCTTGTTTTTAGGCAGCTAGGGGAAGGGCAGAGAGCTTTTCTGTGTCTGATTTTTCTCAGTTGTCTGCAGCTCAAAAGACTCTTTATGCCAAAGGGGCATGTTTTGGGGTGGCATATTCTGATCCCCTTCTAACATTTATGGGGCACTTTTCATATGCCAGGCACTGTTTTAAATATCGTCCATGCAATAACTCATTCAATTCTCAAAAATGTTTTATGGTAAGTATCATTAGAATCATCCCCATTTTACATACGTGGTAACTAGGGAGCCGAGAGATTACGAACTCGCCCCAAGTTCTACTATAAACTGCGGAGGGGTAAAGCCCAGATCCAAACGCAGGTGGTCTCTAACCTGAGAGCCGACTCTCCCAACCTCGGGTCTGAACATCAGCCATTCTCAAGTTTTTGGTCTCAGAATCTCTTTTTTCTCTTAAAACTTGCGGAAGGCTCCAATGATTTTTTTGTTTATGTGGGTTACATCTATTGTTATTTATCAAATTAGAAATTAAAACGGAAAGATTAAAAACATCAATTTAAAAATAACAATAGTAATCTCATTTTATGGAACATAAATAACATTTTAACTCAAAAACCATATTTTCTAAAACAAACAAAAAAATAGTGAGACCGTGGCATTGCTTTGCAATTTTTCCCAAATCTCTCTGACATCTGGCTTAATAAAATACATCTGGATTCTTATATCGACCTCACACTCAATCGATTGTGATGTGTTTGGGGTGAAGTATAGGAATAAAACTCAGCCTCATATAGATACACGGTTGAAAGAGTGAGAAGTATTTTAATAGCTTTTTCGCATATTGTGGCTTTTCTTCCACACTAAACCGAAACTCAACAAATGGAATTTCTTAGAGGTTAGTTCCAGTTGTGGGATCTGAAACCGTATCAGGGAACTTTCTGTACTCTGTAACATTAAAATCCATTGTTCTATCTTTCACTCTGTGGAAAAATTTGGGGGGTTGGTGGGTACGTTCCCTGTTTTTTATTGTGCTGTTAGTTTCACAGATGTATGCGAATATTGAAACTTACTAAATTGTACAATTGAAATATGTGCAGTTAATTGTATGTCAATTGTTACTCAATAAAACTGTTAAAAAAGAAAAAAAAAAAAACCCGAGAACCAGATTGTCCTGACTTATTCAGAGAAGCAGAATGGCATGAAGGAAAATGACAGATCTGGGTTTGTCTGGCACCTCCTAGCTATGTGAGCTTGGGGCATTTGTTAATTAATGAATTAATGTATTAGTTCATTCATCTCACATGCATTGAATGTCATCAAGATCTCCTAGCTGTTGGCCTGAAGCAGGGAACAAGGCACAATCCTCACGGGAACTTACAGTCTGGTCGGGGACACAGACAATGACGAAACAGAGTGGCACAGAGCTCTGCAGAATAACCAGAAGGGGAAATTAATCCGGGTGGGGGGGATGTGATCCAGGAATGCTTCCTGAAAGAGGTGCCATTTGAACTATGACCTCCCTAGGCATAGGGTAGGAGTTAATCAGGCAAGGACAGGCAAGATGAGTTTTCCCAGCTGAGGAAATAAGATCGCAAAAGCCTAGAGACATGGAGAGGGGTTTGGCAAGCCCACAGCAAAAAAGAGTTTGGGGGAGCGGGAAGGGATACCAAGAGAGACCAGCAGTTGGACCAGGATGGGCCTTGTCCTGGCTTCATCCTGTGGGCAATGGAGAACCACAGAAGGATTTTAAGAGTATTGAGATTGGAGGTATACTTCGGAAAGATTCCTTGGTTACACAGGAGAGAATAAACTGGAGGTGGGTGCTGGGGAGTGGGCACTGGGCTGAAGGCTGAAAACCTGTAAGCAGGCCGTTACAGTGGGCTCGGCAAGAGGCGCTGAGAGCTTTTTTATTTTTATTTTTTAATATTTAATTTATTTATTTGAGAGAGTGAGAGTGAGAGCATGAGCAGGAGTAGGGGCAGAGGGAGAAGCAGGCTACCAGCAGAGCAGGGAGCCCGATGCAGGACTCGATCCCAGGACCCTGGCATCATGACCTGAGCCGAAGGCAGACGCTTAACCAACTGAGCCCCTCAGGCACCTGAGGCTCTAACGATGGTTTGCATGAAAGTAGAGGCTGACTGTGGGCAAAGACGTTTAAAATTGGCTTTAATTACAAAAGTACTGCACATTCTTCAAAGCATCTAAAGCAAAGACTAAAGGCCAGCTCCACTCCCAACACGGTGGAGTAAACGCCTGACAGACCGGCAGCGGCTGGCAGGAACCGCCGCAGAGGGGCGGGTGCCGAGCCACCAGCCAGGCCAGGAGCCCTCTGCTCGCACAGCTCCAGCATCAGCACCGAGGCAGCCTGATGCTGTGATGTGTTCTGGGGAGTTTTCTTCTGGAAGCTCAGCCTAGATTCTGTGTTTTGAGCCCTTCCAACAATTCTGGGAGCTAGTTTCATGCCTTAAAAAAAATCCCCTGTTGCTTAAAATAGAATGGAATCTATTGTTTGCAGTTAAGAGCACTTACAACTTATGCAGAAGAATAACTAATGTGTAAGGGGGTTAAAAAGAGATTAGAGTGACAGGCTGAGGTCTGAATTGGATTTGTAGAGAACAAAAGTAGAAAGTATCTGATAGATCCAGGGACAAGGCAGAAGCGTCCTGGGCCTGGAGGTTTCAAAATTCTGTATTATAGAGACTAGGAGAGCTGTAGAGGGAAAGGGGACGTCATGGGCTATTTGAATTTAAGATTGAAGTCATAGGGCAGTTCTGAGTGGTGACAGAATACAGGATGTGGTCATGGAGATGGCGGGCTGACCTGGAGGGGAGGGAAGATCTTTGGGGTTGAGGTCAAGAAGCAAAGAGGTTACCGGAGTGGATGGGGTGTCTCCATGGACTTTGAAACCACCCAGAATAATGGCAGGATGAGGAAAGACACCCACACAGGCATCCCCATCCATAAAGAAAGAGGCCAAGTAACCAGCAGGTGGTAGAGAAGAGTGACGAAGAGGGGACAGATAGCAAAGTCAGAGAGAAGGGGCCTTATTGGAACCTCTGGATGTGACACTACTGGGCAAGGGCTGCCTGCAGCGCCTGGAAGGTAGGGGTCACAGCCACCCTGGGGACGCTGCTGGGAAGTGGGGTCCTCAGGGGAACCAGGTTCCTGTTGAGGCCACAGGTGCTGGGAATAACCCATGAAAGGGCTGAGTTGAGCATGTAGAGAATTTTCATGGGTCAAGACTTTTAGATGGCAAATGGAAACGTCTAGAACAAAGGGAAGCAGTGGAAGGCTTGGTCTAAAGAGAGGAAGCTGAGACCAGCAAGGGGATGAGCATATGGGGAGTGAATCTATGCTCAAGGATTTCATCTGCATGACTCACGGGGATGCTCAGGGCTCGTGGCCGTTTGGCCTCCCTCTCTGGAGAGGACAGTCTCCATAGAAAGCTGGAGATGAGGATGGGTTTGTGTCTGCGGAAGGGATCAGATCTAGATAAAACTGAGGGGCTTTGAAGGAATCCCAGGGACGCCTGGCTGGTGCAATTGGTTGAGTGCTCAACTCTTGGTTTTGGCACAGGTCATGATCTCGGGGTCATGGGATCAAACCCCGGGTCTGGTTCCACACTCGGCGTGGAGTCTGTTAGGACTCTCTCTCCCTCTGCCCCTCCCCTCTATACTCTCTCTCTAAAATGAGTAAAGCTTAAAAAAATAAATAAATAAAGGAATCCTAGACCAAGTGAGAAAGTGATTTAACCTCTCTGGGACTCAGTTTCCTTACTTATAAAATGGGTAGGAGAACACCTAACTTGCCAGGTTGTTGCGAATTTCAGAAATAAAGTTAAGATAAGTCACTTAACCAAGTATCTGGCCTAGGTATGTTTTCAGTCAACAATAGCTGCTATTAGTTTTCTCTTTGTTATAATTAAGTCCCTTTGGGAAAGCCGAGGCATGATGAGAGATGATATGCGGTTGAGGTCAGAGGGTGTGAGAAACCTAGGGGTCCAGTCCATGTCTTCCTCTCTTCCTTTCCCTACCCCTCCTTACCTTCAATTGGCCTCCTCAAGAAAGGTGGCCCTTGGCTTCTCATAGGACCCAGGCTTTCTCTGTACTGAAAATAGAGAGTCCCCCATCACCAGACAGAAAGCCTCCTACGGGTAGACAGACCATCCCTCGCATCCCATCATCCAGAACCCAGGGCACCCACCCAGCTCCTCTCAGTATCTCAGGCCCACTAGCAGGGGGCTTAGGGCTCACCCCCACCTCTCAGCCTGCAGCAAGGCAAAATGGTCTGGAGGACTAGCCATGGGCAGCAAAGGCAGGACACTAAGCCCTTGGCCAGCCATCCCCATCACCATGGTGACAAGCTGGAGGGCCTGAAGGCGCCGTGGGGAGCAGGCCCAGAAGAGAGAAGCCCACCTCCAGCCAGCTCCTTCTGTCCCTCTCTCCTGTCTTCCCAGCTGCCTTTCCCTCTACCGCCTTCTCCCCAAGTCCTCACTGTCTTAGTCCTCTGTCCTTCACTGGCTCTCTTAAGGCCCCATTCCAGCTGCCCCAATCTCTCTGTGGAAAGGAACAGAAGACATGAAGGTGATTTTCCAGATTTGGAACTCTATCAGTTTTGCATACGCATATGCCCACGCGTTCTCCATCTACCCCTTCCAGCCCTTCTTCCCCATCTCTGTTCCTGCCCGCCCTTCCGAACTGACGGCCCTTTCCCTCACTTCTCTCACTCTTCTGCCCGCATCTGTATCTGCCTGTCACCTCGTCCCTTCTGCCAAGACAGGAGTGATCTGGGCTCCCCTCTTGGCATCTGCGGAAACGAGATCCTGGGTAGAGCGCGGGGATGCTGTCAAGTGGCACAGCAGGGAGCTGGCCTTTGAAGCCCCAGAAACCTGACTATGAATTCCATCCCTTTTGTCCAAATCACTGAACCTCTCCATGCCTGTTTCTTTTCTTTTCTTTTTTCCTTTTTTTTTTTTTTTTGAGAGAGAGCAAGTGAGTGTGGAGGGGCAGAGGAAGAAGGAGAGAGAGAATCCTAAGCAGGTGCCATGCTCGGTGCAGAGCTCCATGTGGGGATCGATCTCACGACCCTGAGATCATGCCCTGAGCCAAAACCAAGCATTGGACACTTAACCAACTGAGCCACCCAGGCGCCCCAGTGCCTCTGTTTCTTCATCCATACATGGTTTGTTGTGACAAACGAGGAATGCATCTCTAAACCTCAGCTCATTGTAGGTGCACCGTTAAGAGAAGCTCATAGAACAGCAGCTGACGTCCCCGCAGCTCTTCTCTTTCCTCCCCCTGCCTTGTCTGTCTGGGTCTTCGGGCTGAGACCAAGAAGAGGCCACTCATTCAGTTCTGATGCCGCCTGCTGCACCAGGCCCAAGCAGGACTGGGTTGGGAACATCTCCAGCTCCAGCAGGGCCCAGTGTCAGTTTCAGGCCCTTCTGGGGTAGAAGGAGGCTCGGGGTGGGGCTGCCAAAGTCAACATAGCCCGTCTCAATGGGCAGGGACTGGTTTGGCACCTGCAGCCCACATACTTGGGTCTTGGCCTCTTCTGGGGTCAGCTGGAGTTCTCTCCCCCCTAGTTCTCCAAGTATAAAACTTCTCTGTCTCCATCGCACTGTCTGGTCCCTGTTCTCTAGGACCATAGCACTGCCAGCCACTCCACCCCAAACCCCCGACAAGCCCCTAGAGAATTTACCCTCTCCACCTACACCTGAGACAGAGAATACCTACCTACGCAATTTATGGTCACATTAGTATGACTTTCCTATCCCATTGTCTCCATTAGCACAATGTTACTAATTCCAGGTACAAAGCCCGGTCGTTTACGATAGGACCTGTTGGGAAAGACTTCAACAATTTGCTCCTTAAATTCTTTAAATCCTTTCCTTTGAAAATGCTCCCTTTGCTGCTTCCACCAATCCCTGACTGTTGTTCTGGGACGAACTCTCAATTCTCAGTACATCTGGACTTTGCTGTCCCTGCTCAAGAGGCTTCCAAACCTCTGTGGGATGGCCCTGTCCCTCCCCAAGGTGAAGGGTAAACTTGGCCTTGTGTTATCAGTAAGCTGTGCTGGTAATATTTGGGGAGTAGACATTCAACACTTTCTGCTTTTCTTCTCCCTGAGATGAGCCATTCTGGCCTCTGCAGGTGTGGCCCTAATAAGACCCCAAACCTGGTCTGCAGCCCCCCTGAAGAGTATGTCTCCTGAGTTCCTCAAGGTCAAACCCAGCTCCCTGCCCTTCAGCTGCCCCCGACCAGGAGGCTAGGCTAGAGCCAGCCCCCCCTCCGGCCCCCCAGATTTTGTCCCATGCAGACAGAAGAGATGGAGGGGAGGGAAAGGGTTGGATTTAACTAACAAATGGGTGAGGGGTGCGACTGGCGTTGGACAGAATCCCCACCAATCCAGACTTCTCTCACTTGCGCTGGAAGGAGAGCAAAACTCTCACCCTCTCCAACGGCCTGATTTGTTTTGCAAAATCTGAGGCTGTTCTATACCTGGGCCCCAGGGAAGCCACAACAGCAGGTGGGGAAGGGCAAGAGGCAGCTCCAGACTGGACCGATTCTACTGCATTAAGAATTACCACCTCCCCCCCATGCTCCCTTCTTCCTTCTTATTTCCAAACATTCTCCAAATTCTCCTGACCCCCAGATACTTTGTACTCCAGACCCTCATTCTCTACCCTGATACCTGTGTGCTCAGATGTGGGAAACGGGCAACGAGGAGCCAGCTCTTCCCTCAAACACGGCGGGGGGGGCGGGGGCAGCGGAATAGCCCAATGCCAGCCAGCATGCATTTTGCGTCCCCGGCTGAAGCAAGCCAGATAGGAGCCCCCATCCGCCCCATCTTGGGCCTGGGCGTGCCCCTCAGGCAGCAGTGAGACGTCACTAATGCCCTTTGCCCGTTGGGGCAGCTCACCGGGAGCCTACAGCTGCCTCACCCAGCGCAGCCCTGCCCCCCAACCCCTGCCACCTCGGGGCGGGGCCGTCCTTCCTCTCCCCCAGCGGCTCCCCCCGGGGCTCGGGTCCCAGGGCTGTACAAAGAGTCCTTTGTCTGGATTGGAAACAATTGTTCTCCCCTTTATGGAAACATGGGCTGTGCCTCATAATCAAGCTTTCAGAGGCCGGGTCAAAGGGCACTGCAGTGTGGGGCGTCGGGGGCTATGCTGTTGTCCTCAGAGCGGCGGGTAACCTGTAGTGAGCCCCAATCCATGCCTGCCTGAGCCCACTGAGAACACGCTTTCTTCCCTGGGCTGGGCCTGTGTGAACCTTGGAGTGGAAGAGAGTTGGGGGAGATCGAGGAGGACAGGGTGGGTTCCCGCCCGGGTTCCCGCCCCCCCCTCCCGCCGCCTCCCCCAGCACCTGGGCTCAATTTACAGCCCTCGCCAGCACAGCGTTGGGTGTGAACGTGCAGAGAGGCACTACCTGGTGAGAAAGGGTGGTGCCTGGTTTGGCCCAGCGCCACCCCCATCTCCCAGATCCTCAGTCAAGGAGGGGCGGGCAAAGCCTCAGACTCCCAGGGGCCTCTTCTCCCATTTGCTCTGGCGCAGGGTGAGTCTCTATCCAGAAGCACATGGGCCCAGGTTCCCTGTCCTGCCCCAGCTCTGCAGTCTTCTGCCTGTTACCACCTCCAACCCCTGCCTCCTCCCCGTTCCTAACTCACCTTGTGGCCCTTCCCACCTTCCCTGCACCTCCCATGTGGGAACAACGCAGAGCCAGCATCTGGGAGGGCCTCCCTTCTCCACCACACAAGGTGTCCAGGCAGGAGACCTTGGACACACAGGTTCTGGACCCCAGACTCCTTCTAGGCCTCCATGAATCGATCCCATGTACCCTTTTAAAGAAACCAACAAAAACAAGTCTTCTATCACATGGAGGTTCAAACCAGTCCCTCCCTCAAGGTCAGAGCCCCCCTGAGCCAGCGTGACAGTGAGAGCACAAAAAAAAAAAAAAAAAAAAAAAATCACATTCTCAGAATTGGATGAAGGCTTAGGGACAAATCTAGAAGCTTGTTACCCCGTCCCTCCCAATCACTAGCCATTTGACCAATCTATTCGTTATTGTAGGGAGAAGCGTAGATTTTGTCGATATTTCAAAATAATGTAAGAATCGCTGACCTCGCCCAGTCCACATCACTTTACAGATGGGGAAACTGAGGGTCAGAGTGGGGAAGTCACGCAGCAAGGTTAGTGGTGAAGGTCCCCTACCTCCCAGGCCATGGATGTGAATCCCTGCTCTTTCCTCTGTGTGACTGTCTCCCGGCCAGCAGCCACCCACAGGGGTGTATGACCTTTTGCAAAGTCAAGGTTAATTCAGATGTCAGGGAGACCCAGTCCCTCCCCTGAGGAAGCTTACAGTCAAGCAGAGATGAAACAGATCAAAGCTGACGGATGGGGACATGAGTAAACACATGGTTCATTGTAATGCACAAGATTACATGGAAACCATGTCTACCATGGAGCACGCGAAGTCTTGTACCTGGAGGGAGGCCGGCTCGCACAGCCTTGGTGCCAGGCCAGGCTGGCTGGGGGCAGCAAAGCCACACCTCTACTGCCTGACGGGGGGCACAGTCAGGTATTCTGGGTGTTTCCCAGCTGAGGTACCCGAGGGACCCCCAGGGGGGTCAAGCACAGCAGACCAGCCAGCCAGCGAGCAGACCACTCGTGGACTAGCCCCTGACTGGGTCCAGGTGTGTGGCCTAGACTCTGTAGAGAGAAGAAGGAGGCAGGGATCCTGCTCCGAAGACATGTAGTACCCTCTTCGAGAGAGGTCCCCACGCGCTATTCCCCACACAGCAGCCACATCGTCCAATCACTCCAGGGGCTCCTCGTCTTACTCAAAGTGAAAGCCAAAGCCCTACAGAGACCCTACATGATCTGCCTCCGCCCTGGGCCCCATCTCCTCCCAGCCTTTGCTTTGTTCCAGCCGCACAGGTCTCCTCGATATTCCTGACGGCAGCCTCGCTCTGCGGCCTCCGGGACCCCATCATTGCTCTCCGCCCGGATCCTCTTCCCCGTGGTGGCCCCACGGCTGACGTACTCAGGTGTCTGGACAAGCAGTCCCTTAACCATGAGACTTTCTGCGGCGAGCCCACACCCTTAGCCCGGCTTCATCTCAGTCCCTTTACCCTGCTTTATTCTTCCTCAAGGAACATCCCAACACATGACATCATTATTTGCTTATTGATTGGTCGTTGTATTTTTATTGTCAGTCGCCCCAAGCAGAGTGCTGGCCTCACGAGGAGGGAATTTTTGTCAGTTTTGCTCAGCTCAGGGCTGTATCTCTAGTACCTAATAGAGCAGACAGTGGGAGCTCAATAAATATTTGAATGACAGTTGTTGAAAGAATAAAGGGAGAGGAGTGCTAGGTAAATCCCACAGCCCTGGTTTCCCCACATGGAAAAGGCGTGTGTGTGTGTGTGTGTGTGTGTGTGTGTGTGTGTGTGACACTGGACGTCTAAGATTCTGTGGGTCTGCAGGTGTCAGACAGGCTGCGCAGGACGGCTTCGGCGGGGCTGGGAGGGGCCCTGAGGAGAACCAGGCCATGTGCCACAGGGCGAGGCAGGGTGTGCAGGGTGGGGCCGAAGGTGGACCTTGGTAAGGACCTATCCAGAACATTTCCGACTTCCCAGGAATGAGATAGGGCCGAGATGAGGGCAGCCCATGGTTAGGGCAAGGGACCCTTCAAGTAGAGAGCAGTGTTTCGATAAAGCACAACACCCCTATCTACTTACCATAAAGCCATCCTTTCTTTTCCCTCAGTCCCCACATCGGCTCTCAAACCCTCACATCTTCCCAGTCCTCCTGCCAGAAGAGCCAGCTTTATGAACACCAGCCTGTTGAGCGCTTATACAGGCCGGTGTCTGTTCCCAGCACCTGTTCCATCCTGCCGGCCCAGCCAGCTAGTTGTTGTCACCTTCCCTCAAGCCCCTTCCCTCCTTCACTGCTCGAAGGCCCTGCCAGTGGCAGGTGGGTCTCGGGCTGAATGTCACCTCCTCCAGCCGCCTTTCTGGCCACAGCCAGTTACCTTCTAACGGGTGTCCTGTTTTAATTCCCCACAAAGCACTTGGCCCTCCCAGATGGCTTTCTGCTTCCACGTCTGACTTCCCCATTAGGATGCAAGCCCCACGCCAGCCCGGTCCCACCCCGTTCACCATGGCATGCGCCCCCCAGAGCAGCATCGGGGCACGGGGGGGCTCCATTAAAACAGGCTGAACAAAGCCCCATTTCTGGCCTGTGAAAACAGGGGCACAGAGAGGTTAAGTGACAGGCCCAGAGTCCAACAGACAACGAGAGGCAGAGCCAGGAGTCATCTTGCCAAGCTGTGTTTCCTGTTACCAAGATTGTCCCTTCCATCCTGTCTCCATGCAGCCACAAAACAGCCACAAAAGAATTTTCAACATGTACATCAGCTTCCCTCTGATCCAGCTTCCCATGGCTGCCCATCGTGCATGTAGCCATCTCCAAACTTCTTATGTGGGCCCATCTGGCTGCCCTCACAGGGTGCCTATCCATTGCTACCACTCTTGGCCACATCCTGCTTCTGCTTCTCCCCCAGACAGATCACACTCCCTCTGACCCCGGGGCCTTTGCGCTGGCTCTCTCCAGAAAGGTTTTCCCTTGGCCTCTTTGCATCCTCCAGGTCTCCTTAGAAAGGTTGTCCGGACCAGTCTATCCCAAGGCACCCAGCCGCCACCCCCCAGTTACCCTCCACATCTTGCTCCCCATTTCCTCCATGGCACCCACCACTCACTGTCATCACTGGTTCATGTCTGTCCGCGGCCGCCCCCAGAGCATCAACCCCATGAGAGCAGAGACTGTACCTGGTGGAGTGCCTGCTATATTTCTGTGCCCAGAACAGTGCCTGGCATGAAGTGGGCTCTCATAAAATATTTGTTCAATGAATGAATGAATGAGTGAATGCATTTGGGAAGAAGGCCCAATGGGTAGCAAAGAAATGAGGTCGGAAGGCAGGGCTGTCTGCCAACAGGCATCCGTAGGACGAGAGCAGAGGCCTGGAGGCCCACCCACAGAGCAGAGCAAGAGACCGGGACCATGGAGGCTCCTGGCGGTGCTGGGGGAGCTGACTTAGGGGTAGAATGTTGGCACTGAGATGGGCAAGCAGGCCAGACAGGGGGGCCTAACCCTGTGCATCTCACTCCTCTTATCAACTTTCTCTGAAGTTCTTATCTCTCTGGACTTCAAACAGCTGCCCCTTATCTTCAGCCCAGCCCAGGCAGTTATCAGGTTCTAGAATAACAGCTTCCCAGGCTGCTAGGAGCCCAGTGCCAAGTCTCTAGTTTGGCATGGGGAAGGCTGCTGTGTACTTCCCTCTCTTCACTCATCTGGGCCCTATACTCCCAGCCCCCTGGTCCTCATCACCATCTAGGGAGAGACGGGGGACAGGCTGAATCTCCAGGAAGCCCCCTCAGGTGGGATCAGAGCTAGAAACTTTAGCCAGGGGTCCAGTTGGTCCTCACTAACCTGTTCAGGGATGGATACTAGGCCTCCTCTTACAACCTGAGCCATGGGACCTCAAAACATGCCCTGGATATTAGGCTTCCTCTAAGAATATCCCCATCTGCAACATCCTTTGGAGGGAAGAAAAGTTTGCCAGGGAGAAGTAGGCCAGCATGTCCTGGTCTACCCTGCCCTGAGAAATCACCTCCCACCCGCCCAAGTCCCCTTCAAGACTTTGACGCCCAATGAGCAAGGGGGAGACTGGTTCACACTGCCACAGAGACCAGGCCCTTGGGATTCTGCCTCCTCACCATCCCCAGCAGAACACTGGCTCCCCACGAAGCTCAAACAAAGTCCAGAAGGCCAAGGCTGACAGCTGCCTCACCTTATTTCACACCAGGTGGTGCCTTGGCCCAGGCCCCATTGAGATAGGAGAGCCAGGGCCCTGACTCTCCCTACAGCTTGGAACAGGGGCAGGAGAGGGGACAGGAGAGAGGGCACTGCAGTGCATGCCCTGAAGGACTTGTGCGACTGCCTTCCACTGCTGCCCTCCTTCTCTTAGCTGTAACCTCGTGCGACATCTGCAAAAGTCGGCCAGACCCCTCAGCCCCTGGCACCATTCCACCCTGAAGCAGGGGGGGGAGGCCAACAGGGAAAAGGAGAACGTACAGAAGTAGAATTAGGAACATCTTGTGAGCACCTATGCAGAGCCGCTTATCAGCAAATAAAGGCCAGTGTGATTGGAAGAGAGAGAGGGAAAGGCCAGAGATGAGGCTGGGGAGATGGGCACATCTCGCGTCACCTGTGGCCTGCTGAGCTGGGTTGAGGAGCTTGGACTGGACCCCAGGGACAAAGGAGAGCTGTCAAAGGCTTTCTGTAGGGGCTAGATAGCACCAAATCTGCGGGGAGTGGGGGAGGGCACTCAGAGGGGAGTCTCTCAGGCTTGCAGGCAAGACATCTCTGGAGCCAGCACAGGGGGGAAATGACACCCTGGGAAAGGGCACGAGTGCATGTGTCTTTCTCCGTCTAGAGATACTGGAAGCCAAACTCTAGGATGTAGAGGGTCCTTAGAAATTTTTAAACAATTTTTTTCAAAAGGGTCTTCATATCCCAAAAGGCTGGGCAAGCCTGTGGCTACGGGGTAAGAGGCAAACCCCGTACATAGACCAGCACCGTTTTCTGCGATGTGGCTGCAAGCCTGTCTCCTTCTCTTCACCCCTCCCTCTCCTCCCGGGGGACCACAGTGCCCTACGCCTCCACAGCACGGTGCAGCTGCTGTCCCCTCTGTCTAGGGCGCCCCTCTCCCTCTTGGGTCCTGTTTGACACCCAGTGCAGTGGCTGGCATATGGGAACCCCTCCATCAGTCTGTTTGTTTGATGCACAGTGGAGTTCGTCACCCCCTCGTCCACATCTCCACGCAGGCTGCGCGCTCCTGGAGGGCTTGCACTGGGTCATTTTCATGTTGGTGTCCTCGTGGCCCGGTACACAGTCAGTCCTCAAGGGGTGCTCGTGGAGTGAATGGATCACTGCTGTCTGAGCCCTTGAGTAACCACAGCACATGCGTGCTCTCTCCTGAACCCCCCGCACCCCGCCCCCCCGGCACACTCTGGTGCAGCCAAGGGCTCACCCAGGGACCTCACGCAAATCCGGGTCCGAATCCTGGCTGCAGAATTTAAAGATGACCTGGACACCCCCTCGGTTTCAGTTTCCAATTGGGAACGTGAGGGCAAGAATAGGACATACTCCATGAGGGGAATGGATGAATACAATCAGGCAATTCATGGTTTGGCAAATGTCAAATCAATGGTAACTTTGTTACTCTGGCCTCACCCACAGTGTTGTCGCTCCCGGAATCCTAAAGCCAGCCATTTAGCACCAGTTAGGAAGATAAGCTGCCCTAGGTGTCATGAAGATTCAAAGTGAAGATAACATTTTTTTAGATGTATAAAACAAGGGATGAAAAAAGCAAAAACAAAAAGGGAGGCCAGTGGGGTGCCTGGGTGGCTCAGCCTGTTAAGCGTTGGGCGGTTGGTTTGGGCTCAGGGCTTGATCTCAGGACCCTGCGATCATGACCCGAGCCCTATGTTGAGCCCCCATATCAGGCTCCACACACAGGGAGGAGTGTGCTGGGGATTCTATCTCTCCCTCTCCCTCTGCCCCTCCCCCTGCTCGCTCTCAAATAAATAAATAAATAAATAAATAAATAAATAAATCTTAGGGAAAAAAAAAAGGAAGGCAGGTCAGGGCGGCGACAACGTTGGGAGGGACCTCGAGGCTGCCGGGGAGTGCCCGTGTGCATTGGTGTGGCACAGCCAACCGTCAAGGGCCGGCCACCAGCCCGCCCAGCAACCAGGCTCTGGGAGGCTCATCTGGCCCAGGCTGGATGAGCGCCTCTGCCCCCACCCCTCCAGGGTCCGCCTTCTCCCACCTCCCCAACAAACCTGGATTTTCTGGAGCTGCTCTCCAATCAGGGATGGGAGCCCTTGGAGGTAAAGGACAGAACTGTCACCGGGAACTCAGACACGCACTAGCAGATGGTCCCATTCCCCAGGCTTCATAATTCTTCATCTGTAAATTGGGATAGCAACACCTGTCTTGTAGAATGTCGATGATTAAATTAGATGATGCGAAGGTGACCGTGTAATTTATTATCCAAGCTGGGACACATCTGAGAGTGAAAGGGGCCCACTGGTGGTAATGAATACCAGGCATAAATCCGGACCGTCCCGGGCACCCGGGGAAGTCAGGTCAGCCTAGGCTCTGTGTACAAGTGCCACGGACCAGGAGTAACTGTCTGAGCCGGCATGCATTGGCTCTGCCTATGTGAGCTGTAAGGTTCTAGGTGCTTCACCTCATTTGATCCTCACAATAGGCTAATTTACCTATTCCACAGGTGGGTAGCCACCCTTTTACAGGTGACGAAATCAAGGCATAGAGCGGCTAGGAAATGTGTCTTAAGCCACCCAGATGCTCATGGTGGAAACGGAAAGTGTCCCTGTGCTGTATTAGACCATCTCAGCCTTGGTGAAAGCTATTACCCTAACTCTTTTTTTTTTTTTTTTTTTTTGAGAGAGAGAGAGAGAGAGCATGCGCACAGGTGGGGGTGAGGGGGCAGAAGAAGAGGGAGAGAGAGAATCTTTTTTCTTTTTAAAGATTTTATTTATTTATTTGACAGAGAGACAGCCAGCGAGAGAGGGAACACAAGCAGGGGGAGTGAGAGAGGAAGAAGCAGGCCCCCAGCGGAGGAGCCCGATGTGGGACTTGATCCCGGAACGCCGGGATCACGCCCTGAGCCGAAGGCAGACGCTTAACGACTGCGCTACCCAGGCACCCCGGGAGAGAGAGAATCTTAAGCAAACTCCACATCAGTGGGGAGCACAATGTGGGGCTCAATCCCACGACCCCGAGATCACGAGCCAAAACCAAGAGTGTGGAGACTTAACCGACTGAGCCACCCAGGCGACCCTACTACCCTTCCTTTTAAGCCATCCCACACCGATCCCCAAGAGTCAGTGGGCCTTGGCCCCATCTGGAGCAAGCTTGTTCCTCGAGGTATCCCTTGCTGGCATCTCTTCCTTCTTCTGGAAGGCATGGCCATTTTCTCCCCGTGAGTCCTCTCTTAGCATCTGCACCCCTTCCCTGGTGCCCCATCACATGGCCTCAGCTACCGCGTGAGGTCTTCTGAAGCCCAGGCTTCTCTGCTGAGCTCCAGCCCAGCAAATTCAGGGACCTGGGCATGTCCGGTGTCCCTCCTTTTCACCCACAGCACCCTAGAAGGGGCTGAGACTACCTTTGGCAGGGTCCAGGGTACTCCAGGGCAGACTACCTAGAGTAGAGGAATAGAGGAACCCACCTGTCGCAAAGATGGTCTCTCAGCAGAGCTCCTGACAGTTGCTGCGCAGCTACGCAGAGAGACTGTTTTCCGACGATCCCTGTGTCAGCGTGTCATTGGTTGGGTTCTTAAGAAGAAGCAGCTGCTGAGTCATAGTTTGGGGCGCAACATGCTTCCCACGAACGGAAGGGGAAGAACAGCAGAACCGGGCGGAGGGAGAGGCCGCACGGCAGCGTGGGTCCAGTAAGGCGGCCGTCAACCTGGCACGGAGCTCGGGAGCGTCGCCTCTCAGGCTCGTCCCATGCAGGGCTGAGATTGCCTGGCCCTTATACCCCCACGGTACTCATCGGCAGGATGTGGGTGCCCAGGAAGAGCCTGAAGGATCTCACAGCTGGAGGCTGGCTGGTGACTGCACTCCCTGCAGCGGGGCGGCAAGTCCCCCCACCTGGAAGGGCCTGGAAGGTGTGTCCTCCAGTAGTTCCTCCATGTCTGTCTGGGGCATAACTCTGGGATCCTGGTGGACCTTGCTGCCATTTTTTAATTTAATATTTTATTTATTTATTTATTTGAGAGAGAGCAGAAATTGGTGGGGGCAGAGGGAGAAGCAGACTGTCCGCTGAGCAGGGAGCCTAACGCAGGACTTGATTCCAAAACCCAGGGATCATGATCTGAGCTGAAGGCAGACGCTTAACCAGCTGAGCCACCCAGGTGCCCTGGACCTTGCTTCCCTGATGGGGAACTTAGGAGGGGAGGTGAGTGGGACACACAGCACTTTCAGGGGCTGCGTCTGGTCTCGGGTTGGCCATAAATGCTCACCTTCTCCACCTTCCAGCCTCCATTCTAGATTCGCCCGCCTCTGGCCAGCTGGAGGCCTCCGGAGCTGACTTACCTGGTAGAGCGACCCCCAGGGGTCCCTGAGCCCCTGGTCATCACGCCCCTTGCAGAGCAGAGGTTGCTGCGCTTACCCATTTACCGTCACCCTTGCCCCTCTGAACAGCACATTCCTGCGGTCTTGGCCAAAGGTGGGTCCTTGGGGCTTTCCACGGAACAGGAACCCTGGGTGGGTCTTCTGACAGGACCCAGTGTGTCTGCGTCAGTCCGCCCCCTTCCTTGCTCCTCTCATCCTTTCCCTCCCCGTCAGCACAAGGACGCTGCTACTGCAACTTCACGCGGTGTGGACGGTCACTTTCCCCATGCTTCCAGAAGTTATCACCGTAGCAAGTTCATGCTATCCCCCGGCGTCCTTGCCGGGTACTAAATCCTGTGTCTCAGGATGACTCCAGAAGGCAGTATGTTCTTTTGACTCAGTTTTATGTTCCAGCCCCTCGATCTGGCATCCTCAGCATCCAGTTCTGGGCAAACCCCCCGGCTCGGCTGGGCTTGCTCACGGGTTCTTGCCACTCGGGTGGAATATGGCCCTTTGGCTCTGGCCCTAGGCCCAGCCCCTCCCCATCTGAGTTACAGTAAGACTCAAAGACCAAGTAGCCAGGGTAAGTGGTGGGGGTGGGTCCTGATGGGGTGATGCTGTCTGGTGGGGGCGAGGCCTCTTCACTGACTTCAGGCGGAGGTGGGAAGGACCGCACTAGCTCTAGACCTGGGGGGCTGGACCACATCTGCAGACTCAGAAGGAACTGGGACATCAAAATCTTTGGGAACCTTGGCTCAGATGTCTCCGTCCAGAGATGTCTGCATCCTATGTGTCAGGGTCCCGGAAGTTTCCAACCAGGGCTGTGACTTTGGTATAATAGGCCTGTCTTAATTGAATATTTAAGCTTTGAAATCCAGATGTTCTGACTTTGAAATCCTAGGCCTGGTCTTCAGTTTTCTGGGCCTTGCCAGTGCAGTGCTCCTTTGTATCCAACCAAAGAGGCCCTCGGGACTTCCACACCTGAATTTCGGTTGCCTGTTATTCCCCTCGGCTGTTTCTTACTTTTCTGTACTACGTCAGTAACTTAGAGTGGTCTTCCCAATATCCATCTTCTTATAGATGCCATCTCCCTGACATCTCTCAGACTTACCTCTAGTGCGTTCTGTCCCATGGCCACCACATCCCGATTTACCACCAGCGAAAGTTTCAGCGATGCCCCTCGTGCCATGGGGGACTGCGTGATCTGCTGACCATAACCCATGGGGTCTCCAATGGCAGCCAGGCCAGGAGGCAGCCAGCCCCCAAACCCATCTCCCTGCCTGCTTTCTTGGACCACTCCCTGCTGGGCTTGCAGGAAGCAGATGCTGAGACAGAGCTGGACTGTAAGAAATGTATGAGGGACCAACACTTCTGAAGGACAGGGCGAGGAAGCAGGACTGGACAGAGGAGTGAAACTGCCGTGAAAGCCAGGGCCAAGCAGCGGGGAGTTCTGGACGGAGTACTGGCTGTCAGGGTTGGCCCGTGCTGGGGCGAGATGGTGGGTGTTCTCTTGCTCAGCTCACGGGGGCTGTCCTGGAACTGGGAGCTTCCGGTGACTTCACTCCCCGCTCCACAGAGCAAGTTCTCCCCTGAAGGGGATCCAGGCATCGTCTGTCTGTATCTACCAAGGAGCAATTCAACGTCCACTCACTCAACAAACATTCTCTGCGAAGCACTGTTCTGATGCCCCAGATACAGCAGGGTGGAGACAAAGCCTCTCTCTCTCTCTCTCACATGGAGCCCTGTGACTTAACATTCTGTTCAACTAGGGGCAACATTCTTCTACTGATTGTTATAGGTCTGCTTTAATGTGTGAAGAATGAGGAATCGAGGCCCCAAAGTTACACTCCATGTAGCATGGCCTTGACCATTATATTTCTAAACAGCTTTACTGAGATAAATTCACATACTATACAATCCGGCCATTAAGAGTATACAGTTCAATGGTTTGCAGTATGTTCACAGAGTTATGCAAGCGTCACCACAATTTTTTTTTTCATTTTTTAACTTAAAGTCAATTAATTAACATATAATGTATTATTGGTTTCTGAGCTAGAGCTCAGTGATTCATCGGTCTTATATAACACCCAGTGCTCATTGCGTCATGTGCCCTCCTTAATGTCCATCACCCGGTTACCCCATCCCCCACCTCCCTCCCCTCCAGCAACCCTCAGTTTGTTTCCTATGACCAAGAGTCTCTTATGGTTTGTCTACCTCTCTGATTTTGTCTTGTTTTATTTTTTCCTCTCTTCCCCTATGATCCTCTGTTTTGTTTCTTAAATTCCACATATCAATGAGATCATATGATAATTGTCTTTCTCTGACTTATTTTGCTTAGCATAGTACCCTCTAGTTCCATCCGCGTCATTGCAAATGGCAAGATTTCATTTTTTTGATGGCTGAGTAGTACTCCGTTGTATGTATATGCACCACATCTTCTTTATCCCTTCATCTGTCTGTGGACATCTGGGCTCTTTCCATAGTTTGGCTGTTGTGGACATTGCCACTATAAAGTCACCACAATCTATTTTAGAACGTTTTCATCACCCCCAAAAGAAACCCCACACAAATTAGCAGTCACTCCACATTCTCCCCCAACCCCTAGCCCTAAGCAACCACGAATCTACCTTGTGTCTCTACAACTTTGCCTATTCTGGAAATTTCCTATAAATGGGATTATACAACATGTGGTCTGCTGTGACTGGTTCTTTCCCTTAGGGTCATGTTTTCAAGGTTCTCCATGTAGCATGTATCAGTCCTCTGTTCCGTTTCACGGCTGAATAATATTCCACCGTACGGGTCCACCACATTTTGTGTATTCATTTACCAGTTGAAGAATTTTAGCTTATTATCAATAATGCTGCTGTGAACATTGGTGTGTAAGTTTTCTGTGAACCTATGTTTTCAGTTCTCTTGCCTGGGAGTAAATTGCTGGGTCATGAGATAACTCTATGTTTTGTATTTTGAAGAACTGCTAGATTGCTTTTCCAAAGTGGCCGTGTCATTTTACAAGGGAGAGTTCCAATTTCTCCTCATCCTCGCCAACACTTGTTATTGTCTGTCTTTTTTATTACAGCCACTGTAGGGGGTGTCTCATTGTGGTTCCCTAGTGCCTAATGATGGTAGCATCTTGTCACGTCCTCGTTGATAGCCTCAATACTTTAAGCTTGGAATTAAAATGATCCTGTTTAGGGTTTTTCACACTTGCTTGAGACTTAGAATTTTTTTTTTCCAGAGGAGAGTGTGCAGGAAAGTCTAATACACAAAGACATAGAACTGGGGGTTAGGGTTGCGGAAGGGCGATGGGAACTGAGGCTCATGCCATCACTCTGCCCCGTGTCTTCCCCAGAGCCTACCCCTCATGACGAAAGTTCCCGAAACGACTAGAACTTTGCAAAGCATAGTTTGAAAATCACTGACTAGGACAACATCACAAGATAACTGATAAGACAGAGCAGTAAATAATAGGGACAGGATTGATCAAGCTAAATGAATGGTATTTAGCTGTCATATTTTACTAACCAAACCAGAGTTGCAGAATCTGACAACAGAATATTTGAACCTGAAATATCTTTTGAAGCTCCCGCCTTTATTTATTATCTTTAAAGATTTTATGTTTACATAATCTGTACACCCAACATGGGGCTTGAACTTACAACCCTGAGATCAAGAGTCGCATGCTTTACCAAGAGAGCCAGCCAGAAGCCCCGATCCCGCCCTTATTGAACAAATATTGAGTACCTTTTCTATGCCGGATTTCCTACGTTCTGGGGATTAAAGCAGCACACCAGACAGACAGGGCCCTCCTCTCACAGCGTTTACATTCCCACAGATGGAGGCAGACCACAGAAAAACGACTAAACAAGAAAAATATCAGATGGTAAATTAGGGCTTTGCACTGATGGAGCTGCCACCAAGAGACCGGCGGCTGCTTTAGATTAGGGGGCCAGGGACCCCCTGCAAAGGTGACATTTCAACTGACAGCAGAAAGACCAGACGTCAGAGGAAACCGACACAACCGACAATACGGAAGCCCCCTGCTGGGACCCAGCATGACCTGCTCAAGGGGCCCCAAGAAAACTGAAGCAGACTGGCTCAGGGAGAGTGGTGGGAAATAAGACTGGAAATCTTGCTGGTAGCCAGATTTATGGGCCAGGAGAAGGGATTTAGATTTTGTTTCAAGTGTGATAGAAAGTCACTGGGGATTAAACAGGCAAGTGACATACCTGGTTTATATTTCTCTTTTTGGAACAAACTTTTTATCTTAGAAAAATTTTCAATTTCTAGAAAAATTGAGAAAATACCAAGAGTTCCCATATACCCCATATCCAGTGTCCTTTATTATTAGTGTCTTACTTTAGTATGGTGCATTGGTCACAATTAATGAACCAGTACTGATAACAGTATTATTAACTGAATTCCATACCGTGCAGTAATTCCCCCTTATCCTCGGAGGGTATGTTCCAAACCCCCAGTAGGTGCCTGAAACCAACTGTGGTACTGATCTTTATGTATATAGCTTTTTCCTATACATACCTACCTGCGATAAAGTTTAATTTGCAAATTAGGTGCAGTAAGAGATTAACAGCGATAACTAATAATAAAATGCAACAATTATAACAATAGACTGTAATCAAAGTTATGTGAATGTGGTTTCTCTCTCATAATCTCTTACCATACTCACCGTTCCTGTGATGGTGCGAGATGATAAAATGCCTACGCGATGAGCCGAAGTGCGGGAATGATGCAAGCGCTGTGACGTCACACGAGGCTGCTACTTCCTTCTGACGACTCTTCAGAAGGATGGTTGCCTGCTTCCCGAGTGTGATTGACCACAGGGAAACTGAGACCACAGACAAAGGCGGACCACTGTATTCAGGTTTCCTTAGTTTTTACCTAATGTCGTTCTTCTGTTCCAAGATCCCGTCCAAGATACCAGATTAAATTTAGTTGGCATATCTCAGACTCTCCTTGGCCGTAACAGTTTCTTAGGTTTTTCTTGTTTTTGATGACCTTCACAGTTTTGAGGACTCCTGGTCAGATAATTTGGGAAATGTCCCTCAGATGAGATTTGTCCGTGTTTCTCTCAAGATCAAAAATGGGGTTGAAAAGGCAAAAGCTGGATGCCGAGAGCCATCCAGTAGGACACGCGTTTATTTACGTTGATACGGACACATGGACATTTACTTGATGTGTTTGGTGATAGCCTGATACTCCTTTATTCGCTTTGTTGTTCAGATCGTTCCAGCCTTGGCCATTGGCGCCTGTGTCCCGTTGACATGACGAATCCTAAGACGGTAGTGGGAAAGGCCAGAGACAACTCAATTTACAAGAATAGAACATGGATCAATGGATCCTCTGGTCCCTCAAGCCTCCAGCCAACATCTTGACTGAAGCCTTTCGGGAGACTCTGACCCAGAGCCCACCCAGCAAGCCCCCCAGAATTTGTGAGGCAATAGGGGTTTATTGTTGATCTAAATCTCTAAGTTTTGGAGTAACGTGCTATGTAGCAATAGAACACAGAGTGCAAGAGGAGAATGCTAGGAAGACGATAGTTAGAAAATAGTTGGAAAACAAAATTGAGGAAGTCTTGGGGCGCCTGGTGGCTCAGCCAGTTAAGCGTCTGCCTTTGGCTCAGATTGTGATCCCAGGGTCCTGTGATCCAGCCCTGCATTGGGCTCCCTGCTCAGTGGGGAGTCTGCTTCTCCTGCTTAGGCTCTCTCACATGCTCTCTCTCTTTCTCTCAAGTAAGTAAGTAAGTAAGTAAGTAAATAAATAAATAAATAAATAAATAAAATCTTACCCAAAAAATTGAGGAAGTCTTTCAGAAGATAGACCTACAAGGCTATGAGATATAAAATAAGAGTGAAAAGATGAGAAAATTAGAGAATGAGTCCTAGAGAGTTAAACTTCAGAGAAATAGGGGTTTTTGAAAGAGAGAAGAGAGAAAACAGAAGAAAAATCATCACTGAAATAGTCCAAGAAAATTTCCCCAAACTGAACTGAAATATCCTTCAATTTCCACGTTCAAAGGGCAGCAAGTATCCAGGACAATGTTTGAAAATAGAAATTAACTAAGCCACATCACAGTTACCTTTTAGAACTCCAGGAATAAAGAAAGAGGACCTACAAGCTTATATAAATGAAGAGAAAGAGACAGAGAGAACATATCCAAATGACCAAGAATCAAATGGTTTTGGGGGCGCCTGGGTGGCGCAGTCGTTAAGCGTCTGCCTTCGGCTCAGGGCGTGATCCCAGCATTCTGGGATCGAGCCCCACATCAGGCTTCACCGCTGGGAGCCTGCTTCTTCCTCTCCCACTCCCCTGCTGTGTTCCCTCTCTCGCTGGCTGTCTCTCTGTCAAACAAATAAATAAAATCTCAAAAAAAAAAAGAATCAAATGGTTTTGGACCCTCGTTTTGGGGGGGCACACCTTCCAGTAGCTTTCTGAGAAAGAATATGTGGAAGGTAACTTTTTTGAGATTATTAATAGCTGAAAATGTACATTCCACTCTCACACTTGGTTGAAAGTTTAGCTAGGTGAAGAATTCTGAGTAGGAAACGTTTTTTCCTTCAAAAGCATTTCTAGAAACTGTTTTGGCTCATCTGGGGAGAATGTTCGCAGGAGGTCAAGGATGGAAACAGGGAGACCAGCTGAGCGGTTAAAGTAGTAAGTAGTCCAGGTGGGAGACGGCCATGGCTAAACCTAGGGTCTGAGGGGTGAAGATAGGCAGAACTAAATAAACACAAAATACTTCTAAAGTTTGATAGAATTTTCTGGTAAATTAAATACGAAGTAGCAGAGTACAGAAGAGGCAAGGATAACTTGATTTGGGGCCACAGCAACAATGGAAGTGCCAGTTACTGAGCTGAGAGGGAAGACTGTTTACCTCACCTCAGGCCCCCGAGGGCACGAGACACTGAATACTCCCAAGGTGACCAGGTTGCAGGGGGAAGAAGTGACCACAGAGTGGAGCCAAGTTGCACAGAGGCCAGAAAGTAAGGAGGGTTTGGTGGGAGGTGGGGAGAATAGGAGGTTAGATGAAGCCCCTTGCACAGAGGGGATGAGTGTACAGGGGGGCAGAGAGGACCAGACAGACTGAGGATAACAGGGCTGCGGGTATATATTCATTTGAGAGAGAGAGTGGTGAGAGAGACAGCACGAGCAGGGTGAGGGGCAGAGGGAGAAGCAGGCTCCCCACTAAGCAGGGAGCCTGACATGGGGCTCGATCCTGGGACCCTGGGATCATGACCTGAGCAGAAGGCAGATGTCCAACTGACTGAGTCGCCCAGGCGCCCCCACATTGGTGGCTATTAATGAGAGCGGTAGGTTCGTAAGACTTTGCCCTCTTGACATCTAGCCTTTGCTTACATACCTCTGTGTCCCCTTTCCAGAAGGAAATTGCCCGTCCTCTGGTTGGAATTCTTCTACCAAAACAACATCTGCCTTCAAGTGACCTATGCTCATTGGTCCTTGATTTGTCCTCTGGTTAACTATCGCAGAGCACCCCCACGTCCTCGCTTCCTCACTTTAAACATCTGAAATTTTTTTCCTAGTGATACCAAGGCAAGAACAATTCCACAAGCCACCAGCAAGAAGGATCAGTTCTGCAATGGGTCCCAAAGACCAGGGCCAGATTGTTTTTCAAGGTGATTTTGCACTTCAGGCTGTCCTTACTACCTCAAAGACCTTCATAGCGTCCTTCAGATGATCCATCATCAGAAAGACTTCTCAGATTCCAGAGCTTTCTTCTCTGATCTTGTGCCCCTTTCTCCAGGAGGACCTAACTGTTCCCTTCTTGGAACTCTCCATAGCTTCATTCATTCATTCATTCACTTGTTCATTTTTTTAAATTAATGTTTATTGAGCAACCAGTATGCTCCAGACTCTGAGATTTAATAATGAATAATAAAGACACAAAACCTCTCTTATGGCACTTATCTCAGACTATGTCATATTATAGTCAATCATGCATTTATTCATGGAGTCAACAAACGTTTACCGAGCACCTTCTGGTGCCAGATTTTGTACCAAGTGCTGAGTACACAATAGTGCCCAAGACAGGCTCCCTTGTTACTTTGGGTGAAGGAGACAGGATCAACCACCAATGATAGAACAATGTGGAAAGGGCTCTGATAAGTGGATGGATGGATGGATGGATGGATGGATGGATGGGTAGATGGAAGGAAGGATAAATGGATAGATGGATGAGGGGAGAGTGGAGAGGAAGGAGAGAGGGAAATTGAAAGGTAGGTAGGTACAGGATGGTAAAGAATTTATATCCCTGGCTTAGCTTCACTAGATTTTAAGCTCCACGAGGACAGAACCCATGCTTCATTCAGCTTCATCTTACACGTAATAAGTGTTCTACAGGTGTTTATTGAATTAATATAAAATTGTCCCCTAGTTGTGGCCAGACGCTTCTGGGTCTCCCATCCCAGCCTACTGGCAGATGAGACATGTGGGCTCCACTCTTCCTTTCTTTCCATTCCCGAAACCAGAAAAGGCAGTTTTGCTAGTTCCCCACCTACCTTCATTCCCCCGGGTACGTTTCCAGTGAGGATCACAGGATCCCCCAGGCCACCCCCACTCATCTTATTAACCTGCCCTCCCAAGGATAACCCTGACCGGAACACAGCAAGGACACTTCGGTCAGCGAAGTGTGATGAGCCCCACCCTCTGCAGTCACGTTTGCCTTCAGCGCCGAGATGACAACCCGGCTCAGTGTTTTGTTGGGTTCGTGACTCGAGTCTATTTGCAGAGTGCTGGCACCCAGCTCAGCTGGCCAACAGGTCTGACGCTTGGTTCTCTGGCCCCAGGCCCACACGGCCACACCCGCCCACACACCAGGGAGACCAGCTCAAGTTACACTGGTGTGTCCATGGTTACAAAGGAGGCCAGGGACTGGGTGGGAGGGCCTCGCCCCATCCCCCACGTAGCTTGGGTGCCGGAGAAACATAGCAGGGCCTTGTCTGAGGTCTCTGGGAGAACTGTCAGGGCGTGCAGCGACCTTCGTTGTCATAGATACCAGAATCTTGGGGCAGCTTCATTTCCTTTTCCCAGGATTCATGGTTTGGGGCCTCGTCAAGCCACTTGGGGCTTGTCCGTACTTGCCCTGCGCACCTAAGTCTAGCCTCTGTGCCGGTCTTAGCCTTTCCCTGTCTTGACCCCACGAGGGCTGGGAAAAGAGTTCCAGATCATAGCAGCAGTCGCGGTGAGCATTTGTCATCTGGGCCTGGCCCCACTGCTGCATTACCACCCCGTAGGCAAACGCCTTGACACCACTGTTGGTTCCTCTATTTCTTATGCAGACACAATCCATCCACACACCCTTTCCGTTCTACCACCAAAATATAATCCTCACCTACCCACTTCCCACCATCCCCACTCCACTCCATGCACCACTACGTCTGCCCAGCACCGTTGTGATGGCCTCCTGACTGGTGTCCCGCCTCCATGCCTGCACCCACCTGTGCTCTCCACGTGGTCCCCAGACGGAGCTTTTACAAGGAGAGATGGGATTGGGTTACCCCCCAGTGTAAAGCGATGGAATCCCATCTCCCTTGGAATGCTACCCAACTGTTCACTCTGGCCTACAAGACCGTGTGCCTTCTGGCCCTCCAAGTCTACGTCTTTGTCTCCTCTGGTACCACATGCGTTCACTGGCCTTGGCACACACAGCTTCGCCGCTTCCTCAAAACAGCCAGCCCTCCCCAGTCTCAGGGCCCACCTCTCTTTCCTCTCCCATGGCTCAATTGTCTTCAGAGAGGTCTTAGCTTCGTCTTCCCTGTTCAGAGAGGCCTTCATCCAATCCCTTAGCAAAAACAGACCCTCTTCCCAACTCCGCCCACCTTTCTAGCACAGCGTCCTGTCGTCTCGTCTTCAGAGCCCTTATAATCACCTGAAATTATTCAGCGCCTTTCTTTCTTGGTCATCATCTGTCCCTGGCTGACTTGAGTGTAAAGTTCCCAAGGGCATGACCTTTGTTGTCATGTTCACATGTGTGTCTCCAGTGCTCCAAAGGCGAGATGCTCAACAGAAACGTTTATGAGAAATGAGCTGTGCTAACAATTTAGATACCTTCTCATTGCTATGCCAAACTCAGGGCCTACCAGGTCTTTTGTAAAATATTGGTAATAATAAAACATAGTTGAGATATTATTCCGTAATAAAAAAGAATGAAATGTAGTCAGTTGACCCTTGAATAGCATGAGGGTTGTGGACTGGCTCCCCCGTACAGTCAAAAATCTGCATATAAATTTTGACTCCCCAAAAACTTAACTACTAATGGCTTAGGGTTGACTGGAGGCCCTTCCGATAACATAAACAGTTGATTAATACATGTTTTGAATGCTCTGTGTATTTATACTGCATTTTTACGATCAAGTGAGCTAGAGAAAAGAAAATGTGATGAGGAAGAGCATAAGAGGGGGTACCTGGGGGTGAAGCGTCTGCCTTCGGCTCGGGTCATGATCCCAGGGTCCCGGGTTAGAGCCCCATGTCTGGCTCCCTGCTCAGCGGGGAGTCTGTTTCTCCCTCTGCCCCTCTCCCCACTTGTGCACTCTCTCTCTCTCACTCTGATCTCTCAAATAAATAAATAAAACAAAATAAAAAAATAAGAAGAGCATAAGAGGAAATACATGTCCAGGGCTGGACCGCAGAAAACATGCATCCAGGTGGACCCCCGCCGTCCAAACCTGTGTGGCTCAAGGGTCCACTCTACGTGCAACATAGAAGAACCTTGAAATCATTATGCCCAATGAAAGAAAGCAGTCACAAAGACCACGTTTTGTATGATCCCGTCGATATGAAATGTGCAGAAGAGGCAAAACCATAGAAACAGAAGGTAGATTTGAGACTGCCAGGGACTGGGGGAGGGGCACTGGTCCACAGTGTGAGCATTGCAGGATCTCCTTAGCAAGCTTCCATCTCTTCTAAGGAAGTCTTTGGGGACACTCAAGCCAGTGTGAATGCTCCCACCAGCTCTCCAAGGTCCCCCCGGTTTTGCCTCCCAGGGTAGAGAACCCACCGAGCAAGGGATCTCTGGAAGGCGGAGCCTGCGTCCTGCTGCCTCCGTTGCCTCACCAGGACTCCAGGAGGGAGCCTCCATGATTAGGTACGTGTTTATGAAATGAATGAAAAAGCAATGCATTAATAAATAAGCGGAATAGTTCAATTCAAGAGTAAATCTGACCCTGGAGCAGCGCTCCAAAGAGTCTCCGAGGTTGTGAAGAACCATAAACCATCATAAACCATCATAAACTGTCTTCCCTCTGCACTGGGCTAATTTTAAAATTTATAAAACATCTCCTGTGCCTCGGCTCTCCTGTGTTTTCCTAAACGTCTATGGAATGTCAATACATAAGAAGGCATCACCACCCCATCTTCGCATTGAATGAACACAGGTTGAGAGAAGTCCAAAGTCTTTCCCCAAGTCTTGAAGAGGGAGCCCCCAGAGTGTCTCCCAGATGGTGCTCACTCCAGGGAGCTCACAAGGGCTAAGGTGGGTCTTCCCCAAGGACAAGGACACCATCAGCCAAGTATGGCAGGTGAGTCATAACCAAGTCCTGATTATCCATGTGGTCCAGCCATCCCGCCCCAGAAACTGAAGAAATCCATATTTTTTAAAATCCTGCTATTACCAGTGATATTACCCTCTGCAACCCAATGGCTGCTTCCCTCCCAGCACCCCCCCCGCCGGTCTGCCAGGTGGTCCCTGAGGATGGCCGCTCTGAGTAAGGGTCAGCCAGATCCCCTTCGTGCAGCCTGTGATGTCTCTCCAGACCAGAGCCAGCCCACGTGTAGAAACTTTTCCAGCAATCCGGGGGTATGATCTTATATCTGTTGATAGAACAACAACAAAAGGGGGCTCGTAATTTGTGAACCTTTTTTTCCTTTTCCTTTTTGTAGTAACTCATTTTTATTCTGCCTTGCAACAGTATTTGATTGAAAAAATAGAAACAAACCCAAACCAAACTGTTCTTTCACTACAAACAGTTTGGGAGACTCTGGTGTCCAGCCTCCCCCCCGCCCCCGGGTGCTGCCACTTTGGCCTTAGGGGGGCTCCCTCTCCCGTGAGGCTCTCCAGTCCCCCAGTAGCGCACGGGGGATCCTAGCGCTGACCTCACGGGGCTCCTGTCGGATTGGGATGAGACAGCGTATGTAAGCGGCTCACAGATGGAAGACGCAGCTGCCCCCGCCCCCCGTCCCCTTCCTCCCATCCCTTCTGCTGCCTCTGGGACATATGTTCTAAGGGACAGGAGGACCCTCGTGACAGACAGGCAGATGGAGCAATCATGGCTGGAGACAGGCAGAGTCCTGGCTCTGAAGAGTCAGGGAAGCAGAGTGGCACGGTCCCTTGTAGAGAGAGCAGGGGCCGTACAGAGGCACTCGGCCTCCCGGGAGGCCTGCCTCACTCAGACCCCGTGCTCCTCGAGGGCAGAGGTCTCACCTGCAGGCAGCTTGACCCGGTCCTTTGTCTGCCAGTCGTGGACACCTTGGCGTCCCCTGTGGGAGGCCTGCAGCTGCTCGGTGACCGCAGGCCGCTGAGGTACCCAGGGGCCCGTGTGGAGGAAGGTGTGGGAGAGGGAATGTCTGCAGCTGTGGCCTAGAGCCTGTGGGCTGTGAATCCAGCAGGGGGGAGACCGCAGCCTGGACCACAGGGGGCTGCAGGGGCGGCAACAGGCTGCTGTCCCATGTCTGCAGACGTGCTCCCCTAGACTGTGGCACGGTGGCACTGTGGACTTGTGGCAAGTGGCAGTGGGCCGTGGGCATGGAGGAGACACACTGGGGGCTGAGAGCAGACACGAGAAGCTAGGAGACTATGTGGGCAGTGACCTGGGGATACCACTCCTGACCCTCCCTGGGTGGGGGGACCCCTTCATTTGGGGTTGGTTAGGAAATCTCTGGTCCTAGGCTGCCCAGAGCCTCATCTTGGTGCCACCATCGAGGAAAGGAGAGAAAGCCACTCGCCGAGGCCTGCTGGGGTGTCCCACCATCACACACTCTGTCTTTGACAAAGGGGAGATGAAAATGAAACCCAAGGAGTGGTGTCTAGGACACTGAGGGTCAGGTGCGGGGGCTGCAGGCCGTGGCTCGAGCGTCCTGACGCAGCTGGTGGGATGGGCCAGTTCTCAGCAGGGCACGCTGGGCCTCCTACCTGCACAGCAGGATCCCCTGAAGTGGGGCCCTTGAGGCTCTTGGACATGAGTCTCTGTGTGCTGACCACTTCCCGCACCGTGCTGGGATGGGACACCCCACAAAGAGGGCGGAGATGGCAGCCCCCACGCCGCTGGGAAAGAAGGTGGTGTGGGTGCAGATTCATTCGGTGGGGCAGGACCAGAGGGTGTCCTGTTGGACTTCCTGACTGTTCTGGTGAAGGCGACAGCAAGATCATTTGGTGAGAGGAAAGGAGGGGGTCAGGTTACAGGAGCTGGAAAAGAGGAATGGGGGGTGTTGGGGGAGTACAAGGGGGCTCTGCCTGGGACAGCCCCGACCGGATGGGGGGCCGGGGATTGGCAGACATACCAATGAACACAGAGCCAGTGACTGGATCGTGGCAAAGCACTGTGCATGCAGTAGGCACTCAGTACGTGCTTGGTGACTGAGCGTCCAGTCGGCACCATCGAGGGACAGAAGAGACCATGGGGAAACACATGTTACATGAACTTGCTCAGTTAATCATGCCCCGTGGAGGAGGAAACTTCTCCCCATGGAGTCACACCCACCCGAGGCCTGCAGGAAACAAGCCTGGGGGCCGGCCACCCGCCGTCCTTCCTCCTTTGAGATAGAGGTTCCACCTCCGAAGTCTCCACCACACGGGCCTCACCTGACACCTTTGGTCCTCCCCATCCACCCCTTCCCCAAGCCTGCCTTCTCCCCGCCTTCTTGCCGCAGGTGTGAACTCCAGGTTCGCCCTCACTGGCTTGACTGACCCGACAAAGGCCAGAGAGGCAGAGCCTCCCCTGCTTCCAGGGCGGGACTGAGCCCCGCCCCAGGGCTGCCACCTCTCCCGGGGCACAGTGGGGGCTCTCATCAAGGTGTCCAGTGGCTCAAGCACGGATCTTATTGACAACTCTCCCCTCTCTCTCCCTCGGCCTCAGTTTCCCTCTAGGAAATGCCCACTGAGAACAGAATTGTTGGTCCTCCAGCCTCTGGTGACTTGGCCATAACTTGACCGGACTCCTCGGGCAAAGGAGCCCCCCTGGAGGCATCTCATGCTCTTGGAGTTGGCTAAGAATCCCTGGCCCAAGGCGGCAAGAGCCTGGCACCAATGGTGCCCTGGGAAGGTACAGAGCTTGCTCCCCAAGGGCCTGAGTCACCTGCCAGTACTGCTGCCGCTCCCCACCCCCAAGAGCTCTGCTCAACCTGTCCTACAGGTGTGTCTGGCCCGGAGCCAGCCGGGCCCGGTGCCCAACTCATTTACGGGAAGGAAGGATGTAAACAGAGGACAAGGGGCGGGCGGAGGACAAAGGCGACCCGGGTCTTTTGTTTGCACCTCACTCAGCTCAGAAGCTGCTCGCATCACACCCCAGGGGGGGCTGGCACCCAGAGACCTGGGGACCGGCCCACCAAGGGGCAGCACCCGGTGCCAGGGCTGCCCTCACTTGCCCTCCACCGTTCCCCCTTCCCCTCTCCTGGGGCTGCCCTTGGCCCACCCGTCCTCTCTCACAGCCGTGGTCTCAGCCTCAGGCAAGGCCCTACCACTTAGCCTCTCTCCAGGACACGGCTAGAGAGCGACAGGTGCTGAGTCACCGGTTTGCCACGTGGCCTGCCCAGAGGAAGGAGGCCCCTTAGGCTTCAGCTCCCCATGGCAAGGAGTCGAGAGGAGGTAGCAGACAGAAGGCTGAGGATGTCTGGAAGGACCTCAGCAATCGTCAGCTAGGAACCCAGGCAGAAGGAGGGGGACACTGCTCCCTACCTCTCAAGGGTAATCTGTCTCAGATGCTTAGGAGTACTGGGGCCATAGGAAATTCAGGAAAATTCCATGCATCCAGCAGACTTTTGCTGACTATGTACCGTGGTCAAGCACTCTCCTAGGTGCCAGGATCCATCAGTGGACAAAACAAAGACCCTACCTGTGCACGTTAGTGTCCACTCTCGTGGGACGGTAGACATTAACGAGAAACTCATCAATGTATTGTGCATGACACAGTCATTAAGTGCTGAGGACGATGAAGCAGAGAGCTGTGGGGAGGGGTGGCCAGGGCGGCCTCCCTAAGCGGTTATTTGAGGAAAGACCTGAAGACAGTGAGGGAGCCGTCCTGTTGAATCTTGAAGGGACAGCATGGGGGCAGAGCAAAGACGCCACACAAGGTCTCGAGGGGTGAGTTTGAGTGGCATGGTGCGGGGGGCTGGGGAGAACAGTGAGGAGGCCAGCCAGGCTGCAGTTGGAGGTGGGGGGCCGTCAGCACCACGCTGTGTGGGGCTCTGCTTGTACTCGAGTGAGAGGAGCCACGGAGGGTTCTGAGCAGAGGAGAGTCGTGGACTGAGATAGGATGCACCTGGACAGCTCTGGCTGCTGGGTTATATAGATATTATATAATTATTTGAGAGAGAGAGCATGAGCAGGGGGAGGGGCAAAGGCAGAGGGAGAAGCAGACTTGCCCTGAGCAGGGAGCCCGATGTGGGGCTCGATCCCAGGACCCTGAGATCATGACCTGAGCCCAAGGCAGATGGTTCACCAACTGAGCCACCCAGGGGCCCCAGTATATATTATCATTAAATGCTAACTATTAGTTTGAAATTTTTTCAAATTGCACAATATACGTAGCATAGAATTTACCACTGTAACCACGTTAAAGCGTGTCGTTCAACGGCAGTAAGTACATTCGCACCGTTACGCAGCTGTCACTGCCGTCCGTCTCTTCCATGTTCCTGCCCTGCAGCTCTGTGTCCAGCAAACACTAGCTCCCCGCTCTCCACCCCCGGGCCCAGTAACCCCCACTCTACCTTCTGTGTCCCCCGATTGCACGGCTCCGGGCAGCTGAGGGGCGCGGGATCACACAGCATTTGTCCTTCTGTGTCTGGCTTATTTCGCTTAGCTACTGGTTTTTTATTCCTTCGTTACGAAGTGGGGATAATGACACTTTTTTTGACTCCCTCAGGATTGTCATGGGAAGACCCAAGTGGGCGATGAACGTGAAGATGTTTCGTAAATGGCAAACCCTGATTCCACGTCGGGTATGAGTTGTAACTCGTTCTTGCCGAGGCAGGTCTGACCCGCGGCAGTCCGTACCGGAGGGATTTCTGAGCTTCCTTGAAGACGTGAAAGGGACAGTGAGGGTCACCACGCACTGGGAAAATGGGGAACTGCTGTCGGGGGGTCAGTGATTTGGGGCTTGTTGGAAAGGCCCTCGGGTTGCTGTTTGCCAGGTCCTCTCTCTCTGCTGCCCTTTGGCTGGAGGTGGAGGCCTGGTGGGCTGACCCTAATGAGGGTCTGGAAGCTGACTCTTCCTACAGCCGCTCCTGGTAAAGATCCCTCACCTGTTGAATCTGTGTTGCTCACCGTACACACCTGCCACCCAGCTGGGGTGACAGAGGCACCCCCTGTGCCTTTCCATAAAGCGACAGGCCGCCCTAGTGCCAGCCCAGTGCAGACACCCCCACGAGCAGCTGTACCGGTGACTTACCCCTAACAGCTCCTGGATACAAATGTGGTGATGGAGACATTTCCACGGAATTAGGGAGCACACGGGAGGACCTAACCCGGTCACGGCAGTGGAGGAGGGTGTCAGTGAAGGTTTCCTGCAAAAGGTGACCGAATATTGCTCCTTCCTCTGCTCAGTTATGACTCCAGTCGTAGAGACTTAGGAGAGACGCCACGCGTGATTTACCTGCATTACAGCAGGGGAACTTCTCACTGATCCCACGAGGTAGAAACTCTTAGCATCGCCATTTGACAGCTAAGGAAATTAAGGCTCAGAGAGGTCAGCCACTTGCTCAAGGTTACATAGCTCAACAGTGGTGGTGTCAGCAGGGGATCCAAGGTCTTCCTGACCTCCTCAGTTGGCACCCCCTTGAACCTTCGGCTGCCTCCCAAAAGGCAGGACACCCAGGTGTGCGCAAGCGTACTGCTGACGATTCATGGTCATTCACGATGGTCCGGACAAACATTTCTAAAAATTCAATATGTGAATTCATTTTAACGTATGCTAGGAAAATGGTAACTAGCGTGTCAAGCCCTTGATGAGAGATAGAAATGTGAAGTTTCTTTTTGAATTAGATTTATTTAGGTAAAAGGGGAGGCTTTTTTTAAAGGTCTCAATCCCATTCTAATTAAACTCTCCTAGGTATCACATAAAAATGTTATATTTGCTAAACTAGGGTTTTTTTCTTGGGTTTGGTAAAACATACAAACAAAATGGACTATTCTATGATTATTTATTTAGTTTTTTTTAAAGATTTTTAAATTTATTTATGTGACAGAAAGACAGCCAGCAAGAGAGCTAACACAGCAGGGGAGTGGGAGAGGAAGAAGCAGGCTCCCAGCGGAGGAGCCTGACGTGGGACTCGATCCCGGAACGCTGGGATCACACCCTGAGCCGAAGGCAGACGCTTAACGACTGCGCTACCCAGGCGCCCCTATTCTACCATTTTTTAAAGATTTATTTATTTATTTGAGAGAGAGAGCGCATGTGGGAGGGTGGGGGCAGAGGGAGAAGGAGAGAGAGTCTTAAGCAGACTCTGCACGCTGAGCTCGGAGCACCAAGGGCTCGATCTCATGACCCTGAGATCATGAGCTGAGCCGAAATCAAGAGTCGGGTGCTTAAGAGCCCCCAGGCGCCCCAACCAATCTACCATTTTTAATTGTACTGTTCAGTGGGATTAAATATGTTCACATTATTTTGCAAACATCACCCTATCCATCTCCAGAACTTCTTCCTCATCCCAACTGAAACTGTCCCCATTAAACAGTGACCCCCATCCTGTGACCCTCCTCCAGCACCTGCTTACCATCATTCTACCTTCTGTCTCTATGCACTTAACTATTCTAGATACCTCATATAAGTAGAGTCATTCAGTATTCGTCCTTTTCTGTCTGGCTTATTTCACTTATATTATCAAGGGAAGCCAATTTATAGAGGGGGACGCCTGGGTGGCTCAGTCGGTTAAGCATCCAACTCTTGATTTCAGCTCAGGTCATGATCCCATGGGTCGTGAGATGGAGCCCTGAGTCGGGCTCCCCACTCAGCGGGGAGTCTGCTTGAGATCCTCTCTCTCCCTTTCCCCCGCCCCTCCCCCTGCTCACTCGTGTTCTCTCTCTCTCTCTAAAATAAATAAATAAATAAATATCTTTAAAATAGAGAAAACAGCAGAATAAATAAATCGCTTGGCTGGTCTGCAGATGTGGCAATGGCATGGGGCTGAATAAGATAGGAAATTGTCAGGCTGGGAGAGCAGAGGACTTCTCACCCCTCCTGTCTTCAGAGGACAAGCCAGAATTCCATCTGCTATGCCCGGATGTGTAGGAAAAGTCAGGGATACGAGGAAGAGGAGTCAGTGAAGGAGGCAGAGAAGGAACCACGTATAAACTCCTCATCCAAAAAATTAACTGGGCTCTTCGGGGAGACTTGGCCTTCCCAGAGCCCTTGCACTCCCAGAGCCTGGGGATGGGCTGTCCACTCTGTGACTGCCTGAGGGGACGCTGATAGATGGCCCAATCTACAGGCTACATCTGGTTCCACTCCAAGCCTTCTGGTGCCATTTTTTCCCACCCATCTAACTGGGCAGGGCCCAAGCGATGGCATCCAAAGGACTTCGAAGTGCTGCTAACCCAGGTATGTCCAAGACACCAAGTGGAAACCAATTACTGGTCACGTATCTCCAGGATCTGAATTGGTAGGCAGGAACCAAGCAGAGAGCAGACAGGCTGGGAAATCCCCAGGCACTAGGCTCTGGAGATCGCAACAAATGAAAGCATTTTCAGAATGGAGAGGGAGGCTAGTTCTTCCCTGAGGGTTGGGGGGTCCTGGTAGAGTCCAGACCCAAGGTTTGAGCAGGCAAACACTTAGCGCCATGGCCCAATGAACCAGAAATGTCAGGAGGTATGATTTCTTGCTGAGAAACACATTCATTGCCTGGCATTTTCTAAAGAAAGGTAACGTGCATGCTGCAGGGTGCTTTGAGCTGGTTGGGCGTGTGCACTCGGGGCTGTGGGAGGGGCGACTGCGTCTGTGGTTTGGATACCTCTGTGCGCGCCAGCCCTGGAAGCGGATCAATTAGTTTCTGACTCAGGTCAGCTCTAACGAGCAGCCAGGCCTCACCCAGCTGGGCAGTTTATAGGCTATTATTCTTTAATCCCACAGACTATAAACCCTTGAGAGAAGGGATAAGCTCTGTTCTGTTCCCCCGTTGTACCCTTTACCTAGCACAGTACTCAGTATGTCTACCTAGGTAATGCAACTCATTAAATATCTGTGGGATGAGTCAATGTACACATGATATCGACTCTGGTCTCTTATTGAATTTTCGTCTTTCTGCAGTGTTCTTTTAAAGATACATGATATTGACATGTATTATATGTAAGCGTATGTGCATATACATGTAATGTATATATGTTTGTGTAAACATATAACGTGTTAGCTTTATATATCTAGTTTTATAAACTTCTAGAATCTTGTGATCTATCTTGAGAAAAAAAAATTCGCTTTCTAAAATATAATCTGCATCTGCGTTGCTAGGGGACCGCGCGCCTTTCCTACAATCAGTGCGTCTACCTCTGAAAGCTCCACACCGGCCACAGTAGTTGTTCCTTTTAAAAAATTACAGTAATCCTAAGAAATCTTCTTTTGAAAGAGGACACAATTCAAATGTGAATGGAGTTATCACGGGGGAGGACAAGAGCTCCAGCCAAAGTCCTTTCTATGCAACGTTCCCCTTGGGGGAACAACATTTCTTCATGAGAGGAATTCCATGTTTGTCCCCAGTCAAGAACTTTCTGCTCCAAGTTGCTAATCCTATTTCAATATTTTATTTCAGTCTTGGGTTTGTTTCTGGGGTGGAAGAACTTTTGGTGTCGTGGAGAATCTTAAGAATGACAAAAGGAAGAGAGACAATGCTGAGATCTTAAGTAGTAGAAAGTATTTTGTTTTTAAAGATTTATTTATTTATTTGAGCAGGGGTGGAGCAGAGGGAGAGAGAATCTGAAGCCGACTCCGTGCTGGGCACGCAGGGCTCGATCTCACGATCCTGAGATTACCACCCCAGCCAGAACCAAGAGTCAGACATCTAACCAACTGGGCCATCCAGGTGCCCCATTAAGTGTTAGAAAGTATCTTAAAAATACATGCCCAACATGGTTTAGATATCGATATATACTTTTTGGACAATACTAAATGAATAAAAAGCCACCTGAGCCTGTGCGAAATGTAAAATGTAGTTTGCGTGAGGAAACCTTCCTTATCACATGTGTATTTATATATACTGTGGTCACGTGGTCAAATTACAATGCTCATAAGCGGTAATGCAGATAATAAAGCAGGGGCTGCCACGTACCCAACTCTGGCCAAGGGGTCTCCTCTGTGCCCTGCCCTGTGTCCGTGCCACCCAGGCCACCTCTTTACGGCTCTGCCCACCCTGGCCGCTGGCCCTCTAGTTCCATTTGGAGCTGGTTAACCATTTGCTCTGCTCCAGGGTGAGGTAATCCGAGCTCACTCGGGAGAGGTGAGGGCCTGCGGGCAAACCAGCCCAGCCTGCATCGCAGGGCTGATGTCACCCTGACCCTTCCCGAGCTGCCCTGGCCAGGCCTGGAGTGGGTGGGGAACAGGGGGTGCTTTCTTGAACTAAGGGCACATTCCAGACTAAGTCACCCCTTCCCCCAGCCTAGCTATCTCGTAGAACCCCCTCCCATAAACCCAGCCTTGGGTCCCGGGTGCTGCAAGAGGAACCATGCACTAAAGGAGAGAGAATCTCGGGGCACCTGGGTGGCTCAGTTGGTTAAGAGTCTGCCTTCGGCTTAGGTCATGATCTCAGGGTCCTGGGATTGAGCCCCCGTGTCCATCTGGCTCCCTGCTCCGCAGAGAGTCTGCTTCTCCCTCTGCCCCTCCTCCTGCGCTCGTGCTGTCTCTCAAACAAATAAATAAAATCTTTAAAAAAATAAAATAGAAATAAAAGAGAGAGAATCTGGAAGAGCCCTCCCGCCTAATTTGAGGGGCACTTGATGATGGGGGCAGGCTGTGTGTCAGGGCAAGAGACACAATAGTTGGAGACAACCCAGGAAATGTGGAGAAAGCCCTGTGTTTGGAGTCTGTAGACCTTAGTCCTGGCTCTGCCATGGCCCCATGCCCCCATCCTTACTCCCCAATAAGGACAGACCAGAAGGTCCTTGGTCCCCTGCCTCTGCTTGTAAGTCCCTACCATGTGTCAGATGCTTTACATCGATGACCCTGTTTAATCCTCAGAACAACCCCAGGAGAAGGATATGAGTATTAGCCGCATTTCAGAGGCGGGAAAGTGGAGGCGCGGAGCTGGGAGTACCTGCCCCAGGAAGGCTCAGCAGCAAGGCTGACTGAGGACTCCACCCAGGCAGGCTGGCCCCGGGCTCTGACCCACAGCGCCGCCTTGCCTGGTGCCCCCAGTGGCCCTCCCCTCCGTCTGGTCCCCCAGCCTGGCTTCCATACCCTGCCCTCCCTCCCTCTGCCTTCTCATACTAATTCCTGGCAAACCCTGATCCCTGTCAGTTCTGAGAGGAAGGCCTGTGATGAGCTCATTCACAGTTTCCTCTTCCCTCCCAAGAGCATGACGAAGAAAAGTCCACTGGTAGCAAAAATGCCAATCTATCTGTTGATTAGAGATAAAGGTCCTCAGCCTTGCCAGAGCTCCGGTAAGGAGGGGTCAACGGTGACAACTAATGACCATTAATTTCTGTATGAAGTCTGAAGCAGGTCTGCTCATTTATTCAATAAATTATTTATTGGGTGTCTTCTCTGCATTGTGGCATCGTGACAAAATGGGCAAAACGCTACACCCTCACAAAGCATAGAGATTCTTGGGAAATAAGTCAATTGACAAAAATAAATAAACCCATATATGGTGTGTCTGATCATGATTAATGCAATGGAGAAAATGAAACAAAACAGGAGGAGAGGATGACGAGTACTGGCAGGGCTGAAGTGGGGGATGGGCTGCAATTTTAATCAGGGAAATCAGGGACTTCACAGAGGAGGTAATTAATTAATTAATTTTAAAGATTTTATTTATTTATTTGACAGAGAGAGAGACAGACAGTGAGAGAGGGAACACAAGCAGGGGGAGTGGGAGAGGAAGAAGCAGGCTCCCAGCAGAGCAGGGAGCCCGATGCGGGACTCGATCCCACAACCCTGGGATCACACCCTGAGCCGAAGGCAGACCTTTAACGACTGAGCCACCCAGGCGCCCCTCACAGAGGAGGTAATATTTAAACAAAGCCTCACAGGAGGTGAGACAATAAAGCATTTGGGTATGGAGAGGACTCCAGGCAGAAAGAAGGGGCAGTTCAAACGCTCTGAGGCCGCAGCACGTTCCAGAGCAGTGCCGTCTGTGTCTCAGAGCAGAAAGCAGTAGGTGCGATCAGAGAGATGAGGCAACAGAGGGAGTCCGGCCTCACCTACCCCTGGGAGGACCTCAGCTTCTCCTCTGATTGGGAGGGAAGCTTCGGAGGATTTTGAGCAAAGAATCCACTTGATCACAAGGCTGGAAGAACGAGACTTTGTGTTAAGATAAGAGATCTGGTTGGTAGCAGAGGAGATGGGTGAAGTGCTTGGATTCCTGATATATTCTGAACGTAAAGACAACAGGATTGCGTCCAGATAGGGTAAGACACGTGAGAGAAAGAGCGGAGTCAAGGATGACTCTAAGGTGTTTGGCTTGAACAGCTAAAAGAAGGCACTTTGCATGTATTACGGGAGAAGTGTTTAAGAGGGAGGCTGGGAGTTGGGTTTGAGCATGTGGAGTTGCAGCTGCAAGTAGAGACATCACGGAGGCCGTCGGACATGTGAGTCTGGAGTCAGCGGAGCCTCGGTGCATAGATGGCATCTCATGCCATGCAGCTAAGAAAGGTCACCGTGACAGCAAGTGAAGATAGAAGAGAGCAAGCACCGAACTCTGGGCACTCCAACACCGAGGTTAGGGAGATGAGGAAGCACCAGGAAAGGAGTCTGAGAAGGATGGTCAGTCCCCGAGGTGGTGTCCAAATCCAGCCTAGTGAAGACAGTGTCTCAAGAAGGAGGACATGGTCAGTGGTTTCGTGTCCACTGCTAGATTGAAGAGATCAGGACCGAGACTTGGACTTAGCATGACCAGGGTCGCTACTAACATTAGAGCATTGTCAGTAGGGGACACTGAAGCCTGACTGAGTTTAGGGGACCACAAATATAGACAGCTCTTTGCCATTAAGGGGAGCAGGGAAATGGGCAGTAGCTGGGTGGGAATGTGCATCAAGAGAGAATTTTGTGTTGTTGTTGGTTTAAGATGGAAGAAATAAAAGGACATTTATATGCCAGTGCGGATAATCAAGTAAAGAGGAAAATTCTGAGGAGGGGAGGAGGGATTTGCTGGAGCGCTGTCCTTGAGTAGATGCGATGGGAGGGGTCTGGTGCAGGAGTGGAGGGGTTGGCCTCAGCCAGGAGCACAGACAGTTCATCTGAAATGGTAAAGGAGAAAAGGTAAAGGGTACAGGTGTGGATGGTGGTAAGGGGGTGGGTGCAGTGAGAGGTGGCGGGGGTTCTCTTCTGATTGCTTCTATTATCTCTGAAATAGGAAGCGAGGTCCTCAAGAGCAAGGAATGGGAAAGGGAGTGGAGGTGTGACACGACTGTAGGTGTGAGAGATCCTCTGAGAGAGCGGGAGAATGAGCCAACGGGGGAAAGGCGTGTAAATGTCAACCCCAAGGCCCCTTGAGATGCATGATTAGTAATGGAGACCAGAGTTTCCAGTCTCAGCGGTATTGACATTTTCGGCTCGATAAGTCTTCGCCATGGGCAGCTGTTCTGGCTATTATTGGATACTTAGCATACTTGGCCCTTACGCCTTAGATGCCAGGGCACCTCTCCCCAGTTGTGACGATCAGTCTGCCTCCAGACGTTGCCAAATGTCCCCAAATATGGCGGGAAAATTGGCCCCCACCAAGAACCACAGACAGAGACTGAGAAGTGTGGCTGTTAGCACGGATGCTGGCTAGGAGTGGCTGAGAGTTGAATTAAATCAAGACTGTGGTTTTGTCAAGTAAGGAGAACAAAGTAAAAGGAGGCAAGAGAGTCCAGCGTCTCTGAAGGAGAGTGAGGATAATGACTGATGATGGAATTTAGTCTGGGTGAAGGGGGGAGAGAGAAGAGCCCCCACCGGGATCGCCGGGCCACAGACTCCTCGATACTTAGCCTCCTCAGTATCCTTTCGGCTTCTACCCACGCCTGGTCCGAAAGCCAATGGCACGTGTTTGAAGGTTGTTGTCTGTCTTCACAACAGCATCGCACCCCTCATTCCGTTCTAGTTCCCTGGTGCGGATGGGAAATCACCCCACACCTCAGTGACTTAAGACAATACCACTTTATTATGATGATCTTTCATGGTTCTTGGGGTTGACGGAGCTCAGCTAGGTGCCTCACACTTGGGGCGTCTCATACAGTTGTAATCCTACGGCGGCTGCCTCCGAGGCCATCTTGAACTCTTACTTCTAGAAGTCATCTTGAACTCTTATTTAGATGTCCGGCATTTGATGCTGTCATTGTCTGGGCCCTCAGATGGGGCTACTGGACAGAACACCTACCTGTGGCCCCCCCTTGTGGCTTGGGCTTTCTCACAGCGTGGTGGCTGGGTCCTAGGAGCCAGTGTCCAAGAGAATGAACCAGGCGGAAACCATATTGCTTTCTGCGATCCAGCTTCAGAAGACGCGAAGTCTTTCCACCGCATTCTATCCGCTAGAGTTACTAAGACCGGATTATATTCAAGAGGAGGAAACGACACACGTTTTCAAACAATTGCACCAAGCCTCTCACTTAACGGAGAAACAGGCCATCAAAAGAGAAGGCCCTCCACTTCCCCCATCTGCACCCTCCCCTCCTGCCCCAGTCAGCGAGGGGCTGCCTCCCTCCTGTCCCACAGCTCGGCCTCCATCGGTGCTCTGACCTCAGGCTCTGGCGGGCTCACGGAGCCCTGATCTATCAGCCATTCCTCACCCTCTCTCCCCTGAGGGACTACGTCCTCGTGACATTCATGGTTCGGAGCTAAGACTCCGGTCTCTGGAGTCAGGATCCTGGGGAGCCTGGTCCTGTCACATGCTTGGCTCTGTGGTACCAGGCGATTAGTTAACCTACCTGGGCTTCATGTTCTCATTTGGAAAACGCGGATGGTGGTAATCCCAGTTTCATAGGGCTGCTGAGGTTTGAATCAGATTATCCATGAGCGGAGTCTCTGGACTGAAGGGGGAACACCCCCCCACCCCCCCGTCGCTGAAACAGCTCCTTCGTGGTATCCTGACTGCTCTCCCACACTCACCACTCACGGTCCTGCCCGTTAGATGTCCTTGGATCTCCTGACCCCTTGCGCCACCCCAAACCCGTCTCTGCCGCCCTCATCATCACTCAAGTCCTCATCCCCTCTGACGGGGAACTGTGACAGCCTTCCGGTTGGTGTCCTTGTCTTTGGTACTACCCCATCAGTCTACACCCCACGCTGCCCTTGCCGCCCCCGGTGGGATGTTTCCCGAAAGCAATTACGACTCTGTCATTCCCACTACAAATACCTCAGCCCCCTCAGTGGCTACCATTACTCACGACCTGACAAAGCATTTCATGGTCTACAAACCTCTTGGCCTCATTTTTTGCCACCGCTCCCTGGAATACCAGGCTCCCACCCCACCCGATCTCTCACCATTCTCTGTATCGGTGGGGCCATTCTGTGCATCTTTACCTGCGCACATGATGTTCTTTCAGCCTGGATGAGCCCCATCTCTGAGCCCCGGCGAGTTCCCGCTCATCTTCCCACCCACACCTTGTTCCAGATTCCATGCTCTGCTCCGTGGTTTCAATATCAGTGGGTAACTACTTTCATCACACTAGGAATCCCAGTGTGTGGTAAACACCTGCTTACTCATATGACTTCGTGACGGGAGGAGAGTGCTAGCCTGGTCCTTGCTTCCTTCATATCACCAGCGTCTGGCACACGGCAGAGTCGTCAATGAATCATCATTTTTAATGGAGGCATAATATTCTAGATTGTAAATGGATGAGTCATACTTTAGGTAACTTCTCCCAAATATTAGGTGTGTGGTTTGTTTTACTTTTTTGTGTGTGTTACTAATGTTTATTTTTCAAAAAGGAAAAGGCAGTTGTCTACTTTTTTATTTTAAGAGCACTGCAGGCTTATTGTAAAAGAAAATTCAAACAAACAAACAAAATTCAGGCAGTACAGAAAGGCATGAAAACAAAAGGAAAAGTTATGCCTAATCTAACCAGCCAAAGAAGGCCTCTGTTACCAAGCCCATGCACGTCTTCCGAAGCCGTTTTCCACGCATGCATACCCCTCAGTTTTCTCTGCAGTTAAAAACCAAAGTAGAGACATACTGTCCATAATGTTTAATAACCAAACTTCTTTTTTTTTTTTAAGATTTATTCATTTATTTGACGGAGAGAGAGAGCACAAGCAGGGGGAGCAGCAGGCAGTGGGAGGGGTTGAGGGAGAAGCAGGCTCCCTGCTGAGCAGGGAGCCCAGTGCAGTTCGATTCCAGGACCCGGGGACCATGACCTGAGCCAAAGACAGAAGCTCAACTGGCTGAGCCACCCAGGCGCCCCTATAACCAACCTTCTTTATTTAACAGTAGAACATGAACAAAATGAACAAAATTCCACGCTGTTAAATAGTCATATACCATTTTTCGTGACTGCATAGTGTTTCACGGTATGCATCACGGTATGCATCCCTTCTCTTTGGACATTTTGGTTGTTATCAAGATGCCATGAACCTGCTTGTAGAAACACCTTTGTACACTTATCTGATGATTTGCTTAAAACACATTCCTTAAAGTTGAATTGTTGGGTTGAGGGCTCGCACATTTTTTATGCTTTGGCCCAACTGTTCTCCAGGAGGATTGTACAGGGTTGTACTTCCACGTACAACTGTAATGTATGATAGCGCCAATCTCCCATACCCTGGCCCATAGTGTGCATTACCGTAAGTTTTCTCTTTGTCAACCTGGGATGAAGGGAGAAATGTTTAGGTATCTACTCTCTTTGAGAGAATAGTAATCAGCTTTGAAGCCAGGAACTCCCCCAGATAACCACGCTGTAGGCGCTTACTGAGTATTTTAGGAATGAAGGAATAGATGAGTGAAGACAGATGCATGGAGATAACACCATACCGAGAAGTTCTGGACTCGGGTCCAACACCCTGGCTTCAAATTCTGGTTCTGTTACCTCATGTCTATAATCAGCCTAGTTACTTAATTATATTAAATCTTGGTTTACTCAGTTGTGAATTGGAAATCGTAATTCCTGCTTCATACGACTCTCGTAAGGTTAATGAGATACTGTGTTTAAAACAATGCTAACACACGCTTGGCTGGTTCAGTCAGAAGAGCATGTGACTCTTGACTTCGGGGTCATGAGTTCAAGCTCCATGTTGGGTGTAGAGGTTACTAAGAACAAAGTCAACAAACAAACAAAAACAATGCTAAAAGCGTTTTATTTCTCTTTTTAAAGATTTTATTTATTTATTTGACAGAGAGAGAGACAGCCAGCGAGAGAGGGAACACAAGCAGGGGGAGTGGGAGAGGAAGAAGCAGGCTCCCAGCAGAGGAGCCTGATGCAGGGCTCGATCTCAGGACTCTGGGATCACGCCCTGAGCTGAAGGCAGACGCTTAACGACTGCACCACCCAGGCACCCCTAAAAGTGTTTTAGAAGGAATACTTACATACACAGTAAAGTATTCAAACAGTGCTCAATAGTATCCAAAAGTATTCAATAGTATCCAATTTTTTTTTTTAAGATTTTATTTATTTATTTGACAGAGAGAGACAACCAGCGAGAGAGGGAACACAAACAGGGGGAGTGGGAGAGGAAGAAGCAGGCTGCCAGCGGAGGAGCCTGATGTGGGGCTCGATCCCAGAGCACTGGGATCACGCCCTGAGCCGAAGGCAAACGCTTAACTGCTGTGCCACCCAGGCACCCCAATAGTATTCAATTTTATTTGAGACTTATAAAAAAATCTTCTTCTCATCCACACTGACTCCCATTAGTATTCTGGAAGTAACACAAGTTACCAATTCATTCTGGACCCTGCTTCTCCCTCTCTCTACCCCTCCCCACTGCTCACGTGCTCTCTCTCTCTCTCTGTCTTTCAAATAAATAAATAAATAAATAAATAAATAAATAAATAAATAAATAAAATCTTTAAAAAAAAAGGGGGTTGTGAAGATGTAGAGATTGCATGTAAAGCACTAACAACATCTGACACATAATCACAGCTCAGTAAAGCGACTTATTTTTTCTTTCCAGTATTTTGTTATCTTCCCACAAATTCTGCAGCGATTATCCTTGTACCAACATGAAAGTTTATCTGGAGGATGAGCCCTAGACATGGAATAAAGATGCTCCTGGCCGGGCGAGGACTCACTGGTAGGCAAAATCACATGCACGTGTGCGCGCGGGGGTGGGGTCAGGAGAAGGATTTTGTTTTTCTTAAGGCTATCGAAGAAGTTTAGAACCTCCCTCAAAGAACAATACGCCCAGCATATGATAGAGGGACACCTCAATGTGGATCAAGAGTGAGTGGAGGTTATGTTTCCACTTGGGATGTAACAAGCCGAAAAGGGCGTCGCTCCCGCCCTAGTCACAAATAGATAAACAACAAAATCAGAACTTTCCTGGAACCATCGGAGAGCTGGGGGCACAGGGCAACCAAGTAACATAGAACCTGAGGGAAGACCGGGCCCCTCCAAGGAGAGAAGAGAGGCAGGAGCAGGCTGGCCCGAGGCAAAGCAGGCAGGGAACGCTCATCGGGCCGGACCGAGCGGATTGCTCCTGTTCTTGGCGGGAGGGAGTCGAGACGAGTCCCGGGGAGCTGCACCTTCACAGGTCGGCTCTTCACAGACCTCCCCGGGGGCTCAGGGGCAAGAGTGGGGGCGGGCAAGAGTGGGGGCGGGCAGGAGACGGCAGGGAGCCTCCCTCAGCGGTGGGAGGAAGCCTGTTAAAGCAGCCCTTCTGGGGACGGCGAATTTTGCCCCCCAGGGGACATTTGGCTAAGTCTACAGACAGTTTTGGGTGTCACAACCTGGGGCGAAGGGATGTGCTCTGGCTATTTGGTAGGTAGAGCTCAGAGATGCTTTTGAACATCCCACAATGCCCAAGACCGGCCCCAACAACAAAGAATTATCCAGCTTGCGAATGTCGAGAGTGTCAACTTTAAGTGGGGGTTACAGGTCTGAAGGAGAGGCAGGAAACTCTTCCCCATGCAAGATCTGCCAGACAAGGCAGTTTGGCTGCCACAGGAAGGAGAGGCAGGATCATTGAAAAATTCCCACCTTCGAGACCCAGACACACAGGGCCTGCCTAAAATGGAGACTGGCCCAGAATAACAGAACCCTGCTGAGCCCTCACCCCCATGCCACCAGGCTAACACTGAAGTAACGAGCAGTAGCCGTCCACCACGGGGGTGGCAGGAGAGCAGGGAGAGAACCCTCCTGGGCACAGGGGCACAGGGAAGGCCGGAAGCTGAGGCTGCAGCAGGAACAGATAGGGAATTTCTTCAGAGGTAGGAAAATTACAAGACAAGAGGCATGCTAGAAATTAAAAAAATGGACACGGAGATGAAGAATGGCTTCAACGGGCTCATTAGAAGACAGTACAGCTGAGGAAAGAGAGAATCAATAAAAGAACATCGTAACATGCTGTGAATCTTTGGACAAAGTCTTAATCTCTCAAAGCCAAAGTTTTCTCACCAAATTGAATGGACTTGTTCTTGCCTCTGAGTGATTGAAAGGAAGAAACTCCCTGGAGACATTTTTTTTTAATTTTATGTATTTATTTGAGAGAAGGAGAGAGAGAGAGAGCATGAGCAGGGGAAGGAGCAGAGGGACAGGGAGAAGCCAACTACCCACTGAGCAGGGAACCAGATCCAACAATCAACCATGGGGTTCGATCCCAGGACCCCAGGATCATGACCTGAGCCGAAGGCAGACGCTTCACCAAAAATGGGGACACCTTTTTTAAAGGACTAGAGAGATGTAAATAGCAGCCCTTGAAAACTTTTACCAATCCCATTGATATCTAAATTTCTTTTTCAAAAAGAGAAATGGTTTAATTTCCTTCATAGCAATATATACATAATCTAACTTTTTTCAGAAAATGTAAAGGGATTTTTCATCGTGCCACCCGGAGATAGTCATGACATTTTATAAAGGTGAGATTGTTCTATACACAATGAACGTAAACTTACCCCCCCCCCCGGCCTCCTAGCCTATCGTGGACAATCTATATGTCAATAAACATAGCTCCGAGCATCACTTTAACGGCTGCCTAGTATTTGAATAAATATCTCTCCTGCTGTTAATTTCACTAGTCCTCTTCCAACTGACAGGTTGCTGCTGTCTGTCTGCAATTACACCACCACCAAAATGAGAGTCCTTGTACATACATATAGCTTTGTGAACCAATCCAACTGTTTTCTTTGGAAAAATTCTCAGACATGAAATTGCTGTGTAAATTGCTATGCATGCTTTTTTAAAGCTCTTAGACAATTTGTCAAATTGTTCTTCGAAAAATGTCTCCTAACTCACACCTAGACCAACAGTCTACGGCACGCTTGAGTTTATCTTTACATCCTCCACCGCTCTAGACATCCGGGACGTGCTTATTATTCTTTTGCCAGTTTGATACGTGACAGGTAGTATCTGCCATGGTCTTAAGCTTCTCCCGTATCAAACCATGATAGAGAAGAATAAATGCTTCTGTCTGCATTCTCCATAGAGATTCCAGTTTTCTGAACCCCAGTATTGGCCCTGCCTGGAGCATTTCGTCTTGGCTAGAAATCAGCCAAGGCACCAAGCTTGTGCTATCAGGACTCTAAATCCCAGCATGCCTTGCAAACACCTGGGGTTGGTGAGGGATGGACCAAAGGATGCTGGGACTTTCCCCTCGGTGTTGCGGCCTGGGTCACTGAGGCTGGCGCAGGTGTGGCGGTGGGCAGGTGAGGCTGAGTCACGCGGGACACTGGGCATCGTTTCCTGGATCAGCTCCAGAGTTGACACAAATTTCCAGTAACGGGCAGCTGAGCTGGGCTAATTGCTGCTGTTGCCCCAGCCCCGCCCTGCAGGTAGCAGGAGCAGGAGGAGGAGGGGCACAAGAACGAGGATGCAACACTCCCAAGACATGGCCCCATGAGGATCTCAAAAACTGAAAACTCACTCTCCATCCTTCCCGTAGGATCAAGAAGTCCCTGAAGAGCATCTCTTACCGAATCTGCCCCCAGCCCGGGCGGCTTTGTAAATCAGTAGAAAACTTCTCTAATGGTGGGATTTCGGGCGCTGGTAAGCAGTGAGACATCGGCATCGCTCGGCGCCTCTCAAAACAGAGTCAGTTGTGGGGTTGAGAGGAGGTCAGAAGCCAGGGCTCAAAGCCTGATTTCTTCAACTTACTGGCTCTGGAAACTTGGGCTGTTTGTTTCTCTCTCTAAAGCCTCGGTGTCTCATCTCTGAAACAAGGGGCTCATCCTACCTTGCAGACTTGTTGGGGGGCTTGTGTACATGACTGGAATTTTTTTGGCTCCAGCCCAGGCTCTCTACAATGCCTGGGTGAGCTCGTCCCAGCCGGGTCCCCTGCCCCCAGCACAGAGCCAGGCACTCAGCAGACACTCAGTGAACACTCACTGAGAGAATAAATGGATGTGTCACGTCAAGCACTAACTTGGCACATTGCTGGGCACCTAGTAGGGACCTACTAAGGGGCCAGCTGTCGACATTAATCTCAGGTTCTGTGCTGGCATGCTGTGTGACTTCGAGCAAGTCACCTGCCTTCTCTGAGCCTCAGCTTCATCACCTATAAAATGGGGCTTATTCATCTGGATCTTGTGCTCTATTTTACAAATCCCTGGTAGATGGTTATGACGTAGGGACTAACTTAGGGCACTGTTCTTCCTGAAAAGAGATGGGCTAAGGGAAGAAATACTAGATGAAGAGCTGTTGCGTAGACAAATGAGGTTATGCCAACTCTTCTCTCTCCGCAGGGAGAGAGCTACCTGGATGGGCCCGGGTTGTTGGGCAGTCCTGGTATCTTTGGGCGCTCTGGGCTAAGCAGCCATGCCCAGCCCAGAAGGTCATGCGCTGACATTCCAGTGTGCACGAGTGCCCATTACATGCCATGCACTGAACTAGACTAAAAATGTTCTTGGAGGTGAGGGAATGTGATAGTTCCTAGCGAGTATCAGAGGGCTCTGGTCCCCATCCCAGACCCCTATTGTAGAAGGAGCTGGCTGGGCTTCTATACTAGTTTTTGTTTTTAAAAGATTTTCTTTATTTTGAGAGAGCAAGCGAGCGAGAGAGAGAGAGAGAGTGTGAGTGGGTGGGGGGAGGGGCAGAGGCAGAGAGAGAGAGAGAGAGAGGGAGAGAGAGAGAGAATCCCAAGCAGACGCCCTGCTGAATGCGGAACCCAACATGGGGGCTCGATCTCAGGACCCTGAGAACATGACCTGGGCTGAAATCAGGAGTCAGATGCTTAACCAGCTGAGCCCCCCAGGTGCCCCAGGTTTCCATACTTGTGAGCGTGACTACTCTCCACGTCCCCCACACCCGCCGTCATGCATGTACTTACTGACATCTGCAAGAAGCCATCATTTTGCAGGTGGAAGGGGTCCAGAATGAGCTCCTGGTCTGGGAGCGGTAGGTAGGGGGCTGGGCGTAGATATTTTCAACCAGGGGCTGTCTCTGGGGCTACACAGATTTTTTTGAGGTGGCCAGAGGGGTGAACTTGAGAATATAGAGGGGACAGCAGGATCTTGCTTCTGCAGATTGTGGTCTAGTGGGAGAGCTGGCTCAGTTTGGCCAGATTCTCTGATTTCTTTTTTTTTCCTTCTTTTTTTTAAGATTTTATTTATTTAGGGGCGCCTGGGTGGCACAGCGGTTAAGCGTCTGCCTTCGGCTCAGGGCGTGATCCCGGCGTTATAGGATCGAGCCCCACATCAGGCTCCTCTGCTATGATCCTGCTTCTTCCTCTCCCACTCCCCCTGCTTGTGTTCCCTCTCTCGCTGGCTGTCTCTATCTCTGTCAAATAAATAAATAAAATCTTTAAAAAAAAAAGATTTTATTTATTTATTTGAGAGAGAGAGAGAGTGTGCATGTGAGAGCACAAGCAGGGCAGGGGGTGGGGGGTAGAAGGGGAGGGGCAAGCAGACTCCCCATTGAGCGGAGAGCCCAACGCAGGGCTCCATCCCAGAACCCTGGGATCATGACCTGAGCCAAAGGCAGACGCTTAACCAACTGAGCCAACCAGGAGCCCCAACAAGGACCCAAGTTTTCATTCTGCACTGGGCCCTGCAAATTATGCAACTGGTCCCGACTAGAGGGACGGCCTGAGCCCACCTGGTGAGGAGAGAAGGCAGAAGGGAGGGCAGGAAATGCTTCAGAACGGGGGTCAGTTGGGGCGTCTGGATGACTCAGTCAGTTAAGCAGCCAACTCTTGATTTCAGCTCAGGTCATGAGATCCAGCCCCAAGTTATGCTCTGCACTGGGAGTGGGGCCTGCTTAAGATTCTCTCTCTCCCCCTCTGCCTGCCCCCCC
>NW_024424452.1:101535058-101540240 GCF_017311325.1 Ursus maritimus | reverse complement strand
GGGGGAGGGGAGGTTGAGGCTGTATGTGTGAGTGTAACTGACATGTGACAGTGCGAGTGTGACTGTGATGTGTGTGTGTGATATGCATGGGAGAGTGTGTGAGTGTGGTTGACGTGTCAGTGCGAGTGTGACTGATGTGTGAGTGTGTGTGACTGATGTGTGTGTGTGACTGATGTGTGAGAGAGTGTGACTAGCATGTGCTAGTGTGAGTGTGACTAATGCATGAGTGTGTGTGATGTGTGTGGGAGAGTGAGTGTGGCTGACATGTGACAGTGTGACTGTGACTGTGTGAGTGTGTGTGACTGTGATGTGTGTGTGATGTGTGAGAGAGTGTGACTGACATGCGACAGTGGGTGTGGCTGTGACGGGGATGTGTGCGAGCACGTGTGTGGGGTCTGTGAGACCGCGGCGTGTGTGAGAATGTGTGTGGGGCGTGGGGTGTGCAAGGGTGTCTGAGCTTGTGTGAGAATGTGTGGCGTCGGTGCATGTGTATGTGTGAGTGAGTGTGTGACAGCGTGTGCATAGGGGGAGGTGGTGGCCGGGCAGGGAGAGGCAGGGAGAGTCACCCGGCAGTTTAACAAATATTTATTGAGCGCCTTCTGTGTGCCAGGTGCTGCTCAAGGTGCTGAGATGAGTAAGCCTGGTCCCTACCCAGCGGCCCTCGCAGCCCAGGAGGGAGAGAGGCCTGGAAACAGGTACCTGGAGTAAAAGAGCCGACCGAACCGACCGAAGGAAACCCTTCACGAAACTACAACTCTACCCGCTTCACCCAGGGGGGCAGGAAAGTTCGACTTCCCCTGAACCGGGGGGAGGGGTAGGCTCGGGGAGAATCCGGGAACTCTCCCAGGGAGGCCCAGGGCCAAAGCCCGGCCCCCCACCCCCGCCCCCAGCAGACACACCCAAACACGGGAGGGGTGACCTCCCTCCGACCTGCCCCGCAGCGCACACAGTCCCACAGAAGCAGATAAGAGGTGACCAGCAGCCCCGGGGCAGGACCTAAACAGCCGGCCCCACCCAAGGAGCCACACTCCCCTGGGCGGAGACGGGGCCCATCTCTGGGGCGGGGGTCAGCTCAGTGGCTTCAGTGGCTCTTGAGCTGGTGAGCGTTGGGCGTAAGGGTGGCTGACACCCGAGGGAGAGGACAGCAAGGAGGTGGAAGGAGAAAGGCCAGCCTTGGGGTCTGGGTCTGGGCTCTGCAGTGTCCTGCGGGGGAAGAGGGTGGAGAGCGATGTTGGGGCAAAAGCCATCTTGAATAAGAAACATGCCCCTCACAGGGAGCGGGATGGGGGGGGGGCCCTCCTTGCCTCCCCAACGCCAGGGCCAGGCGCCCAGGCGCCCTCCCAGGTTCCCCTCCCAGACAGCAGCATGGGGGTACTGCCGCCCGGGCTCCCACAGAGGCAGGAGCCCTCGGATCGGGCCCCCCCGGCTCGCTGGTGGGGGTGACCTTGGACCAGCACTAGCCTCATCAGGGACAGGGGGACGCCCAGTCTCCTCAAAGGGCTATGGTGCGGATGAAATGAGATAATGGGATGAGGAAAGCACCTCATAAACGGAAAATGGCGGGACAAAGGTCAGCGTGTAATGCTGGGCCCAGAGCCGCCTCCCAGCCCTTCGGCAGAGGATGAAGGGGCTCGGCCCCGGGGTCCCAGCTCCCCTCCCCCACTCGGACCCTCGGTGAGCACCCAGGGCCAGCGGCTCCATTTTAGAACTGAAGACACTGAGGATCAATCAGGGCAGCGTGCTCAGCGTTCCTGCGGTTCGTCCTGCACACCTGGCTAGGCGACTTTAGGCGACTTCAGGCGACAAGGGTCACGTCTCTTTAGGGTGTGAAGACCCCCCAAGATAACATGGGCTGAGAAATTAGCACAGTGGCTAGCGTGCCTTCATTTCCAAGAAATGAGGTCATTCTTAGGCTAAGCTGCCGAAGGCTCCCCAGCTGAGAAGTGGCCTGACCGGCATGGAGACCAGGGCTGTCTGAGGCTTACCCTTCGCCTTACTCTCTTCGACTAACTCGCTTGTCCAGCCATAGCAACACTTTGCCCAAAATGGTAGAAGATTCTAGCTTCCTTCATGACCCTACTACCCTCTCCAACCAACTTGCCCACTTTCTGTTTTTACTGTTCTTTGTTTCTCCAGAGCAAGCCCCACTTCCACATGTCTGGTTTTCTAAGCTCCCTTCCTTACCCACAGCCTTCAGCGAATAATCTGGTATTTCTAAGACAACGAAACAGCATTTCGAATTTACGAAATGCCTTTTAAGTGCTCTATGGAATTCGAAGCCTCAGACCTAAGGAACTTTCTGCTGGAAGATACTCTTCATGAGGAACCGCATATACGCCTCCTATTAGCAGAATGTCCTCTCCTGGAGCCTGGCTGCAGTGTCACTGCGGAGACAGTAAACACAGTGCTGCAACGTACTGAAGATTAAGTCACAGGAGCCCTAACCCCGGGGACACCCCAGGGGAAAAGCTACTGAGCACCTACGTGCTGCCCCAGCAGCCTTGGCTGAGTCGCCGGCCCTACTGAACCTCACTTTCTGCGTTTGTAAAATGGAAGCGATAAGTGTCCCTCTCTTTTTGGGAGAGGATCAGATGTGCTGAGGGGCTGGCACAGGGCCTGGCGTACACTAGGCTGGCAAACGTCTACTCCTTCCCCCCTTCTTTCTCACCAAGGACTCATCTCCACTTTGCTTTCTCCGTTTACGGCCAACGCGGCTGGAATGCCGAAGTGTCTATTCCACAAGGCTCGATACGTAATTCTAGACTTCTTAGACAGTGTCGGATCCAAACCCTAGCCTTACAGCAAGGAAGCAGGCCCAGAGGGCTGACTTGGCCAAGGTCACCGAGCAAATGTGTCGCGGCAGCAGGGCTAGCCCGGTGTCTGGCTTGCCGAGCTCATGCCCTTGCTTGCACGGAGCCTGGGAAGCCCTCTCAGTCTCACCTTGTTTCCTTTGCTTGCCCTCCAGCCCCCTGGGCGGCTTGTCTGTAAACCCAGCCCTCCTGCTCCAGGACACCTGTCCCTACCCTGCAGGCCTGCCTCTGCTTTCCCCTCCTGCCTCCTGCCTCTGGCCCTGGCCCCTCCTCCAACCCCGCAGCCTCATCCAATCCAGAGGCCCAAATGTCAGTACACAGGTAGCTAAGACAAAGGTTAGAAAAAGCCCAGAAGACACTTTATTGGAGGTCTCTGCCTCCATTCACAGGAGAAAGGAGCCAGGAGCCCCATCCTGAGGGTCCAGGCATCTCCCCGCCCCTCACTGGCCCAGCTGAGGGCCTAGAACAGTCTGTCTGACCACAACCTGTGGTGGGAGAGGAGCGGGGGGGGTGGGGAATGTCTTAGAAAAAATAGATCTCTATATACATCTGACTATTTATAGCACATAAATTAGGGAGTGCTCTGACCCCTGCCTGCGGAGTCCAAGCAGTGAGGTGGAGGCTGGTCCAGAAAGCAGGGGGCAGGAAGACCCTGTCCTGCCCCCTCTCGCAGCGCCCCTGCGGCTTCCCCTGGCCTCCTTGGCTCAGCCCAGGCATCTGGGGGCGGAAGGCACTGTCTGTAGCCGCTGTCTGGGTTGGGTTAGAGGAGGCACCAGTGAAAGGAGCTGCGCTGGCAGCTATGGTCAGCCGACAAGTCACCTCAAACCCCAGCGCTCGTAATTCCAAGAGGAGGGCAGACAGGAGAGGCCACGAGCCCCGGATCCCAGGATGACGGCTGAACAAGGTCCCAGAACCTCAGCTTCTCTCCACGGCACGGCCCCGGCATGCCCGAACGGTGGGGGCCTGGTGGTCCTCCCAGGAGGGGCTGCAGGCCTCAAGTCCACGCGTTTGGTCCTGGGTCCTGTTCGGACCCTCAGTTCCGACTCCCGGCAACCTCTTCCTCCTTCCAGCCGCTGGAGTTTTTGCCAAACTTGTAGACCAGCCGCCGGCCATCCACCCGCTCCAGGATCTCCCGTTTGTAGTAGTACCTGGGTGCGGACAAGGGTGGTCAGACGCGCCCAGGTGGGGAGCAGCCTGGACTGCGGACGCCCTCCCTCGCCGGCCCCGTTACGCTCACGGGGCCTGGCCCCCTGGGTTCCAGCCTGCGCCTGACCCACTTCCTGCAGCTTTCCTCTTCTTCCCTCCTGCAAGGAGTTGCTGTCTCTGCCCCTTCCTGGCACTCTGGCCTAGAAGGCGTCCACAGTCCCTGGGGCTAACCGTGCTTCTTTGTATCTTACGGCTCTGTCCCGGGGCTTATCATGAAACCACGTGATTTTAGGGCGGGAAGGGACTTTAGTGATTGTTCAGGGGGAAACTGAGGTCCAGATAAGCAATCTAATTAATTCAACAGGGGGAGAGCCAGGACTTGATGGAGGCCTGGGCTCATGCTCTTTTCACCATTAAGAACTTTTCTCAGACACGCCTTGCAGACCATGCAAAGAAATGTCATCAGAGTTTACTGTGTTTGCTATGCCGGCTACTGCTTCCTCCGTGTCACCCTGTAACCCACGAGGCAGGCGGACACTATTATCGTCCCTCGGCAGGACTCACACCTGTCAGGAGGGTGGTGGTCCGAGAGAGCCGCGGTAGCGCGGGCAAGCGGTCCCCGGCAGCGTCCACAGGACCCCCGGCCCCTGCTCACCTCATGGCCCTGCTCAGCTTCTCGTAGGTCATGCTGCTGTTCTTCTTCTTCTGGCCCCAGAGCTGGGCCACTGCCTCGGACCGCAAGAACTTGAAGACGCCCTCTTGCCGGTTCTCCCACTTCATGAGGCCTTCATTGAGCTCCGGGTGGATGAGGATGTCCCGGATGAACTCCCACAGGTGGGTGCCTCTGGGGGCTGCGAGGCCAGAGGCTTCGGTCAGAGGCCGGGATAGCCCCTCTCCTCCGAGGCCAGGGGGCCCCGCCAGGCCCAGCACGCTGCCCGTGGGTGGCCGCGCCGTGGCGGGGCTGCTCCCCCCCACCACGGGGACTGCCTCCCACACAGCGCAGGTGTTCTGGCTGGGGTTTGACAGTGACTGCGACACGCTACTGCCTAAGGAGCCCACGGCTCGGTGGGGGCCACCGCGAGAAAGCCAACACACCAACAGGTGGTGAGAGCTTAGTGAGTACAGGACCAGGGAGCTGGCCCCAGCCTGGGGGACGAGGGGACAGCTTCCTGGAAAAAGTAGCCCCCTGAAGACGAGAAGCAGCCAGGCCTAGTGTGGGGGGGGGG
>NW_024424452.1:101500087-101535048 GCF_017311325.1 Ursus maritimus | reverse complement strand
GGGGGGGGGGAGGCTGCTAGCACGAAATGGAGGCAAGGAGGAGCTCAGGGCCATCACCCAGCGGTTCCCAGCGGCTGGCTGGCGCACAGCAGGGCCTGAGGCCTTGCAGCAGGGGCACAGTCCTCGGCCTGAGCCCCCTGCGGCCCCACAGGCCCTCCCAGCACCCGCCGGCTGCCCCCTCACACCACCGAGGGTGTCCCAGCAGGCAGGACAGAGCAGGTGCAGAGAGAGCTGGCGTGGGTGGGCAGGGAACCTGGGCTCTAGTCCCATGGGCCTTCTTCCAGGAGCCTCAGTTTCCCCTCCTCTCCAGGACCACCGACCTAGGCTCTGCGAGGAGGTGGTGACCAGTACCACACAGCCTTGGGCCCGTGCACAGCCATGATGGCGGGAGGGAGGAGCGGTGTGGACAGCCAGTGAACATGGGAGAAAAAATGCACCAGCGGCACCACCGTGAGTCTGCTGCCCACCCCGCTCAGGCCCCAGCAAAGGGGGTGACCCCAGGAGCTCACCGTGCTTGCTCTTCTTGCCCTCCAGACACTCCCGAGAGTCTTTGCTCAGCTTTCGGGGCCGGCCCCGTTTCCGCTTCCCGTGCTTAGGATCCCCCTTCTTATAGTCGGGAAAGCCGTCTAAGACAGGGGAGGTGCAAGGTCAGGAGGGGAAGGAATGGGGGGGGGCTCGAGGGGGCAGCTCCTCTACAGGAGGGAAACCCTGCAGGAGAGCAGGGACGAGGGGAAGGACCAGCCCACGGGGACCAGGAGGCTCCCTGCACTCACCTCTACAGAAGAGCTTGCTGTCACTGGGATCCAGGTCCACGTCACTTCCACCGGAGTCTGAGGAGTGGGGGCTCTGGGAAGTCCCAGTCCCTAGGGGAGATGGGGGCAGAGTGAGTCCCCCTGCCAGCCCACACCTTCTGGGGGATTGGCTGCTGGGGGTCTCAGGACACGCCACCCAGCCCGCTCCTGTTCCTCCCAAAAGCCTGGGCTCTAGTGCAGGGAACCAAGGGCTGCGGGACATTTGGGGGAAGGGGGGCTGTGGCCCTGATGAGGGTGCTCACCTGTGGTGGAGACATCGGAGCTGCCGGGGGAGGGGGCTCCGGGGCCGTAGCTGCCGGGGAAGTAGGGGCTGGGCTGCCGGCACTCCTCCAGCATCTCCTGGCTGAAGGGGCTTCCCTGGTCTGGGAAGAGGAGGTAAGGGTTCAGACAAGGTTCAGAGGAACAGGCAGGAGGGACACTAGGCTACCCAGAGGTCCAAGGGCCTGCTGTTTTTCTAGCTGGGGGAGACAGAATTCCGGCGACAGAGGGTCAGCTCTAGCGCTCTGGGGAGAGGCAGAGATGGGACAGGACAAGCTAAGGAATGATGGAGAAGAAGAGTTCTCACCAAAGGGGCCCAGGGTCTCCTGGAAGGCCATGCTGTCCTTCTCCAGCAGCTCAATGATCCAGCTGAGTTCATCAGGAAAGCTAGAAGCTATTAGGAAGGGAGGATGGGTCAGAGCCCAGGCAGGCGTCCCAGTCCCCTCTCCCCTCGGGGCTTCTTTCTCTGTCTGTGCCCACTGGCCTCGGGCTCCAGGTCCTTCCCACAGCCACGCTGGCCTCAGCTCCGGCTGTGGGCCGGTCCCTAGGCCAGCCTCCCTAACTGGAGGGAGACAGGGGCAGGAGGCTGGCCTCCCCCTCCAGTCCTGGGCTCCCTGTGGCACCAGCGGCCCGGACTCACTGAGGTCCCACAGCTGGGAATAGAGTTGGTCCCCCAGAGGCCCAAAGACCAGACGCAGCTCCTCGGGGGCACAGTTGCAGAGCGTGGCCCCGTCCATGTCACACCGCGAGAAGTCGATGGAGCTTGCGTCGTATTTGTTTTTCTCCACTTGGTAGCTGATCCAGTCCAGAACCTGGGCCTTTGACCAGAACTGGGGCTGCTTCCCCGACCAGCTGGCCTTCTCTACAAGGGACCGGGCACAGCGTCAGGTCAGCCCGAGTCACCCGGACCCTCACCGCCCATTTCTGGTGTCCACTTGGGCTTTTGTGTGCACCCCCTTCCCCACCCCCCTCCACATCTCAGAGACCACTCCCAGGAGGAGGGTCAGGGGGCGGCATTCACACCACCTTCGCTCAGCACCTCGCTTAGTCGGTCGCTGCCCCTCAACCCCACACCTCCAGCCCCTAGTGCTGGAATTTGCTGGGGGGACCCTTCCTCCCTGCCTGACTTCTCCATTTATCTAATAGGCTCTTAGAGGGGTGTCTCTCCCTCCCCCAAACACCCCATCCCACCTGCTGAGACCCACCTGTGCCCTCCAGAGGCATCTGGGGGTTGCTCAGGGTAAGCACCAGGTCATCGGCCCCAAAGGTGGCGGCAGCAGGGACAGAAGCCAGCGCGGGCTCCTCTGAGCTGTACATAGCACTGAAGCAGTTGCTAAAGACGTTGCTGATCTCACAGGTTGCAGCCATGAGGCTACCTGGGCGGGGAGGCCAAGGCTGGTGAAGGCCAGAGTCCTCCCCTTCCCCTCCGGCCAAGCCTGGGGCAGGAGGAGCCCCAAGGAGGGGGGGCGGTGGTGAAGGTCAATATCTCTTTGGACACCCTGTCTTCATGAAGGTCTCCAAGATCTCAGAGCCCGCTGTGGCCCCCAGCCCCCCTGGGCCCTTGAGTGGGACTGGCACAGTCAGAGCCACTCTGTCCCTCCCAGAGACAATGCCTCTGCGACCTTCAGGACACTCCCACTGCCCGCCACTCCTGCTCAGGGGCTCTACCATGCGGAGCTGCGGTGGGTGGGTTTAGAACTCCACATCCACTCGACCTGTCTCCGGGTTCCCAGGGCCCAGGCTGGGCAATGTGACAGATGGGGGTCCTACCTGAGCAGCGGGGTGTGGGTGTGGCAGGCAGGCAGGACTAAGGGACAGCAGGCAGGCGAGAAATCCGAGAAATCCGGGCGGCCCGCAGCTGTGCCAGGTAGCTCTGAGGTGCTCCCCCACCCGCCCTAAATAGAGGCTTGTGGCAGCTCCGCCCCAGCCCAGGCCTTTATAGCGCGGCTGGCGGTAACCTGAGCTGCTGGCTCATTGGACGGAGGGGATTTCCTGGCCTTTAGACCGGGCTTCTGGGCCCAGGTGATTTGCATATTTTGTGCCACTTGGCCCGGATCCTGGCAGGCGGTGCTGGGAAATCAGGCCCGGCTGGTTTAATGATTGTTAGAGTCTGTCATCCCGCACCCTCTGGGGTTGGGCACAGGGCACTGGCCTGGGCGGGGGCAGGAGAGTCGCTGGGGTGGGCATTTGTACTTTCGGCCACGCTCTGGTGCAGGAAATTCCTCCGGGGGGCCAGGCCAGGGATGGGCTGGAAGGGGGGAAGGGAACGTGGTGGAACTGGGGAGGAGGACTGCTAGTCCCCAAACGGGGCAGAGATCTGAGGACAAGGGGGCCTAGTAGGGAGAGCAGAGAGTGGCGTTTGGGAACTTTTCCCACAACGCTCAGGATTCCTGCTGGAAGGCTCTCCAGACGCTGGGCGGTATTCATGGGCTCGTACAGCCTAGCCTCAGGGGCCCAGCGTCTTCAGTGTCCCCAGTGCCCCCAGCAGCGTGCTCGCTGGCATCTACTTCGGTGGAAACGTCTTGGCACGCTTTGGCTGCCCGCACCCCATGCAAGCACTAGGGCTGCTGCAGCCACTTCTGGAGAGGTCTGGCTCTCCCTCCACCCCTGCCGGAGCCCTCAGACCCTGGGGGCGGCTGCAGGTGCTGGAATCCGCATGGCCGTGTTTATCCCTCGCTGTCAGCTCTCCCTTCTAGTCTCCCCGCCCTCGGCCCAGTTGACCGGCACCTGTCTGCTACCCTCTAGTGGCTGGAAGCCTGGCTCCCTGGGTCCCGGCATTCCGCAAAGAAAATGGAACGCCCAGTAGTCACCATTTACCAGGCACCTGTAACGTAGTCTCCACTTAATCCTCACAAGAACACTGTATGGAATGTATGATTGTCCCCGTTTTAAAGCTGAGAACATCCTAGCTCAGAGGAGTTGCGTGACTTGCCCAGGCCACACGGGCGCTGGCTAAGTAGGGGGGGGGGTGCTGGCGCTCTTGCCCGAGGATAGCAGGCGTGTCTTGCTTCAGGGTCCTCCCGCTCGGCGGCTCAGCCAGGCCCTTGCCCTCCCCACGGGCACAGTGAGTCCTTCGTGTCTTTGAACGCAGACCCCACTGGAGACCCTGAGTGGGGGGGGCAGAGGATGGGGAAGAGAAGGCAGGAGGCGTGTGTTAGGTGACTCGCCAGCTACGGGATTCTGCTTGTTTCACCACGGGTGAAAACAAGGTGGTCTGGACTTAATAATCCCTCAGATCTCTTCCAGATCTAGTTTTTTATGCACCTAAGCTGTAGGATATGAGTGTCTCTTTCCACACCTCCTTTGTTAATGCCACAAGCCTGGGTGGTTCGTGGCCAAGCTTAACCTCAGTGGGTGAAATGACTCCTCAAACAAATGGTGACCTCCCCTCCCCGGAGCTGCCCCCTTCTTTATCTCTAGAGCCAGACAACTAAGAAGTCCACCTTCTGGAATGTTCTCCTCTTTGTCCCTGAAACTGCTGGGTGTCTGGCGGTAGGATTTTCCCCAGCCCTTCAGGGGGCCTCCCCCAAAGAGCCTGAGGCGGGCACACCCTCCACCCAGTCACTCACCCTGGAATGTGGGAGAACCGGCTTCTAGCCCCAGGACGGCTCACATGCTCCCCTGCCCTGGGGGACACCTGGCTCTGGCACCAGAGGGTGGGATGAGAGGATGTTTGCCTTCACGGGGCTTCACAAAAAAAATGGGGCTGAGATAAGGAACCCTCTAGGTTAGCACCTTATCTCCAAGTATTAATGCCTCTAGGAGCCCAAGAGTGGGCGACGTTAGGGAGGGCAAGTGGGAAAGACTTCAGTGTGGGGTCAGTGCCTTGGAGGTGGAATGGGGAGAAGGTTCTAGGATAGTGGTCAGAGGAGCTGTGGAGCAAGAGGCACAGGCCTCCCCAATACCCTGCCAATGGCGGAAGAGCCTGTTGGCCCTCCCCACAAAGCTCGCCCCGACAATGGCACAGCCTTGTCTTCAGGGTACGGGATGGCAGGAGCACTGTCCCCCAGCCCGCTAAAGGACAGGCACGTCCAGCAGGACTGTTGGGTGGCAAAGGTGGCGAGCAGGGTCGGCAACACAACTTGGGATACCCATGCTGTACGCTGTGAGGATTCACCCAGTTAGTGGGGTCGAAGAGCGGCCGTCAGAGGAAGAGCTTCCACAGCGACCCTGCATCATTCCTGTTACTATTATTAGAGGTTTTTGGGCAAACGAGGCAAGACAGCCACTGGTGTCAGAACCGGTAAGCCAGCCGTCAAGCTGGGGAGGAGGCGAGGCATCTGGAGAGCCCTAAAATCATCCTTGCCTATAGCACACGGACAGGAACAGCCCTGAAACATCTATGGAAAGAGGCTGCCATCGGAGTGCCAGGGCCTAGAGGAGATCTTACAATCCGGGGCCTCCAAATCCCTCTCCTCAGACCCAAAGTTCCCTCTCTGCTGGTGAAGCTCCGGGCGCGCCAGGGGACAGAGGCCCTCACCAGCCTGCCACCTGCTCACTGCCGTTCCCTAACTCTCGTAAGAGTGAGAACACATCTAGCCGTGCGGGGAAGGCAGGAGGCCTGAGTGGACAGCCTCAAAGCCAAGACCACGGCCACACACGTGGTCAGGAGTGCCCTGTACTGAAGAAAGGCAACTTAATGTATTTAAATATTTCTTTGCGACCCTTCCCTCAAACCCAAGCTGCTAACTGCTGAGGTCCCCATGCTGAAACCAGGAAAGTGGAACTCAGCGCCAGGTTCTGAACCGACTATTTCCTACCACACCACTACGATATTTACCCAGGACCAAAAGCAGGCGAGGCCCAGTGACTGATGGTGAGAAGGCCAGAGAAAAAAACACTCAAATACGCATTTTTTAAGCGATGGAACAGATGAACAGGAACGGCACTGCGGGTAGGGAGTGCAGCCGCCTTCACAGAGAACTGGAATGAGGTCCACTTGCTACAGGTGAGCTATGGCCATACTGCTTTGCTTTTTTCCATCTGCAGGTGTAGGACCCCTACCTCCTACTCCGCGGAGTTCCCTGTGGACAGGGAAGCGCTGTCAGCCTCTGGGGAGCTCCCCCACCCCCACCCTGTGACCTTCTTAGAACAACTGCCCCCACAGAGGACATGTATGGAAGCGGAAATTTCACACTCAGGTCATAACTCCAACTTAAATACTTTTCACTTAAAAATATTTATTAAAATAAAGATTAAACCTAAAAAAATGAATTACCAGAATGCAGCCCTTTGCATAGTACTTCAAGCATCAGAAGAGAAAATGGGAGGGGAAAAGGAGGGAGGGGAGGGAAAAGAAAATCCTCTCTGCTCCTCCCAGAGAGCGGGGAGGAGGGAGAAGACTGCCTGCCTTCACCAAAGCCAGCGGCCTACGCTGAGAGAGCTGTGGAAGGTTCTCTGGTCTCAGGACTTGCTGGTCCAGAGAACTTTCCACCAGAGCAGAGGCCCAAGAGTCACAGACACCAAGCCCAGAGAGCAGATTTTCCCGAGGCTGTGTAAACTTGAGGAATTTGACTGGAGAACTGGAATTTGGGAACAGTATTCTGAAAGCCTGCAAAGTCTGAAGGGGCAGAAGCCAGGCCCAGGAGCCTCTAACTGTCCTTGGGCGTCACGATCTGCTGGACGTAGTTGACAACATTGCTGTGGAGCTGGGGGGCGGTGGCCGCGAAGGTCTCCTTGGCAAGGGTCTGGGCCACCTTGCTGCCAGCCATCATCGCGTGGTACAGCGGAAGAGTATACTTCTGCTTCCCCTGCAGGAAACACACACACACCCCCGTGGTCTGAGCAGCCTGCTCCGTGGGTCCGCACAGAGGGGCCCTGGGGCCACTCGAACGGCAGGCCTCAGCAGGTGCCAAAGGGGATGTGGGTATCAGTGCTGGAATGAGGAGGGTCCCACACAGGCGTGCTCTTATTCTGGCATCTTCTTGGGGGCCAAAGATCCCTGCAGGTAGACCCTGGTATTCACTCCAATCCATGCTAGCACAGGGGTGTCTATGCTTTTTTTTTCCCCCCCAAGTAGGCTCCCCAGCATGAAGCCCAACACAGGGCCTGAACTCACGACCCAGATCAAGACCTGAGCTGACAGCAAAGGTGGCAGCACATAAATCCGGGGCTGGGGCCGTGTGAGGCCCAACTGCAGGCAAGCACAAGAGAACCCGTAAGGCAAATTCACACCAATGTGGGAATGCCACATCACAGAGCTCCTCGACTCCAGAGGCTCGGAGAAGGCTGCAGAGGGCTCGGAACACCTCCAGACAGGAGCGCAGCTCCCACTGAAACGGATGAGGGCGTCGGAGCCGCTTAGTACCCAGCCCCGCCCTGCCCTGGGCTCTGGGGCGCTCCGGCCCTTCCCCAGCAGGGCCTCTGCTGGCCTCTGAGCCCTCCCGGGTCTCAGGCTTCCCCAGGAGGCAGGAACCTGTGACCTTACCCTTCGCTCACCTCTCTTGTCCTTGGGCCCCTCTCCCCAAGACCAGCCCTCGAGTCCTGCTTTACCCTTCTTCCCAGTTTGGGGTTAGCTCTGACCAGCTTGGACCCTTCAGGCCCCATCAGATGATCTGCAAAAAGCTCCCCAACCCTGGAGGCTTCTCCCCGCCATGGCAATGGCTCCCCCAGCCACACTCAGGAATGAGACCACTGAGCAGGGTCCTCTCCCTTCCCTTCCCTCCTCTGCTCCACAGACGGGCAGACGAGCTGGCTCTACCCACAGGACTGCGACCAGTAAGGCGAGGCGGCCCACCGTGTGTGCCTGAAGGGGACAAGGAGGTGGGGGTCACCTACCTGGCTCTGCAGGAAATCCTTCACTTTCCAGAAATCCTCTTGATGGTCATTCTTAAGGACGATCTGGCCCCATCGTAGCCGGAGCTCCGCATTCTGGGAGTTTGAGATCTTTGGGTATGTCTCTCCGAGTTTTTTCACATTCCCTGAAAAAAGAAAATGGGTTTTTAATGGTTGTGTCATCAGAGCCACGAGTGTATCTGCCCACAGGCCCTCCTGAAAGCCCCCTGAATGACATCAAGGAGGTTCCCAACCACCCACTTTACACTCACCGTGCTTATCTTCTGCTCGGAAAGGGTACTGTCTGATTCTCAAGTTTACTTTCATTTCTAAGGCTCTTCTGCCAAACTTCCCTTAATGTGATTACAGACTTTCTGCCATCATTCCACTTACCTTCTAGGTTAAAAGCACAGGTGTCCCCCTAAAACATGCTGTGCCCTCCTTTTTCTCCCACCACCACCAAGCTGCTGAAAGTTACCCCGGCTTTCACTTTCTCTCCAACACCCCTGGGTGAATGTTATTTCCGGCTGAGCAGCCACACGGCAACAGCAGCTGAGAGCTTCCAGATCCCAGCCCCACCGTCTGTTGCCTGCGGGACCTACTTGTGCGCAAGTTCCTCCTCTGTTACCTGGGGGGTCACGATCACAGCCCCCGGGCAGAGAGCGGTTAGGAGGGCTCCAAGACTTCCAGGTCAAGAGCTGAGCAGAATCCCTGCAGAGCCCGAGGGCGCGGTGAGCGCGGGGCTTTAGGATTCCCCTCCCCACAGGCCTGTAAGACTTAGACCAGCCGTTGACGTGTTCCCCGTGAGGTGCGTCCAGGGGGTGAGAACCGTACCGGCTTCCTCTGGGTCTCCCTCTCACCCTGACAGCGAGCTCCGTACGCGAGGAACCGAAATGCTGCACCGAGTTACCCCATTTTTTCTTACCGGGAGGGAGAGGGGATTGCTGGAGGATCTTATCGAGGAAATAGACCAGCTGGTAGGTCTTCCAGGCAGAAATGGCCACAGCTTCGATGGCCTTCATGTCCAGCTCCTCGGTCACCCACAGGTGGGCCAGCTCTTCAGCAGGCTTCATAAGTGAGTCCCCAGGGGAGAGGTCAGGGAGGTAGGGGGGCCAGCCCGGGGTATTCAACCACCGATCAAACTCAAAACCTGTTTGGTGGAAGGAGAGAGGGTTCTGTCGGAATTCTCCGGCAGCATCAAGGTCAACTGCGCTCCGGCGACACTGAGACCTCAAGCTCCTGTCCGCCTCTCACGACCCCAATCTGCTTCTAATTTAACATCACCTGCCCACACAGCTCCCTGCTCTGGCTGGGTCCCACTTATACTGAGACCCAGAGACTGGTACGTCAGACCGGACGGCCCCTTCTTCTACTGTGACAGTGCTTTTGAGTGCCAATGAACAATGTGCTGCCAGAACCAAGAGGATGAAGGCTTTCCGAGCTTCAGTCAAGTTCACGCTCTCCTTCACATGAGCAGAACAGCACGGTGCCCAAGCTCCTGGGCCCCGGGACCAGGCTGCCTGGGCTCCTCTCCCAGCCCTGCTATGAGCTATCTGGGAGGTCACGGCCATGTTCCCTCACCTCTCTGCGCCTCCGTTTTATCTGTAAAATGATAAAAGGGAGGCTGAGAGGCCCTGCATTTGTTGGCGGTGGTGAGGATTAAATAAGCAAATACACACTACGAGTTCAGCATGCTGCCTGTGTGTAGCGAGCACGCAGTAATCATTAACTTTCCTTAGCCAGGGAGTCTCATGACCTTGAAGTGCCAGCCTCCAGGCCCAGAGTAGGTGCTCCGGGCCTGACCAGTCCTGGCTGTCAGAGGAAGTGACTTTACCAGACCAACCACGGCCTGACTCAGAGTGCCCAGCACGAGTGGGGTATCTCCAGCGGGCAGCCTCATCACGACAGGCCACCGTCTACTCTTAGGAAGCAGGGCCTCCCAAGCTGACATCAGGGTGGCCACCGGGATTTTCCTTCACTCAGAAGGCCGTACGAGGCAACTCCATGCTCACAAGGCGGGGTGGCTGCCCCTACCGCGGCCCTGGGTCACAGCTGGGGTGGCAGCAGCTCTCGGGGCAGAGCTGGGGGTTTGGTTGTGTGTGTGTAGGTGTGAGGGCAATGGGGACAGAGAGGAGACATTGAGGGGAAGAAGTGGAGAATACGAGGCCAGGAGGGGCTGAGAGAAATCCCTCTTGTGGAACAAGGCCTGGGACGGGGCGTTGCGCCCCCAGGTGCCACTTCCTAGAAGACTCGGGTGTCATGTTTTCCCACCCCACCTCTGTCTTCCCGGATGTAAATTAGACATAATTCTCTACTATCTCGTAGGAGCCTGTAGGCCAGCTCCTCTGCTCACCTGGAATGGACTCCACTCTCCTTTTCTTCAGCTCAGGGAAGTATTCCAAGTAGAACTCTAGAAAGTCCTCAGCTAAGATACTTTGGAATTTGAATTCATTAACATAGGCCTGCAGGGAGGGAGGTACTTTTCAGTCATTCTGGATCCTATGGGGAGTACAGTCCCTCTGTGCCTCAGGTTCTCCTCCAACCCCTTGTCCCTTCGGCCCCTGCCTCTACCCCTGCTCTCTGGCCCAGCTGGCTTCTCTGCACCTCCTCCTTCTCCCCTCATGTCTGAGTTGACTATACCTTGAGAAAATTGTCAAACTGATCCTGATCACCCACCAAGTGGGCCAGGTAGGAGACAAAGCAGAAGCCTTTCTCGTAGGGGGTCTCGTTGTAGGTATCATCTGGGTCGACACCTAGCAGAGAAAGCAGACACTTGTAGCCTGTCACTTTCATTGTCCTTCTCCCGCTCCAGATTCTATGAGTAATTATGGAAGAGATCAGAATTCAGCTTCCTCGGGTTCAGCAAGGCCAGGAAAGTTTCCAGATCCACCTTGGCCTCTCTCAAGCCACTTCAAAGCTGATCTTAAAGGGTCATTAGCTGCGGACCTAATAAGAGGACAAAGAACCAGCCTTCCAGGGGAATTGGCAAGTTTCCTTATTCCTGGGATTGCTTTGCTCCAGTGGGTTCCACTGACTCTTAGGACTGAGCACAGGGCTTGGTGCCTTTTCCAGCCCAACTGGTCACCACCTACACTCAACCTCCCCTCCCAGAACAACTGGTTGTTTCTACGAATGTTCTAGACCAAAATAAACTAATGACCAGTCTACGAGAAGTTCCTTTTCACGGTCATTGGCATCAAGGAACGTGAGCTTAAACCACACACAAAGGTTTTAGATTAGTCATACGTGGAACTAAAGACAAATGTCAGAAAATGAAAAGACATGACCTTGGACAAGTCATTTGACTTGGGTGCTTGCTCACGTCCTCTGTAAAATAAGGCTAACGGTCAATCTACAAGACCACAGGTCTGACTTGATAGAAGAATGGCAGAGAGCCCTGGAAAATGATAGGGGCCCGCACAAATGCAGAGCAACGGTAATGTCACTAAGAACTGCACAAAACTAGAAAGAACTCCCATCGGGCTGGACTGGCTTCAGCTGAGTCGGCCTAGAGGCTGGGGAGTGGCTAAAACAGCTCTGGAGGGCTCCTCCTTCCCAAGGAGAGTATTCCAGCTGTGCACGGATCGGCATGAAGCTCCAATAACTTGGGGCTCCCAGCTCAATGTCAGGGGCGGGGGTAGCCAGCCAGAGGAGCTCCCGGACCTGGTTCGATCTTCACGCGGAGCTTGTTGAGTGGGTTGTCCTCTCCGGTGATGTTCATGTGCTGCCGAAGCAGAGCCCGGCCGGTTGCAGCTTCCAAGCAGGTGTAAGCAGAACCTGGGGCGAAAAGAATCCTTAGGCCTCCAGACCACCACGTCCAAGTATAATTTCCGGACAAAAGAGGGTGTGCTGCCCCCTTGTGGCCACAAGAACAATGGCAGCCAACTGAAGATGCCTATGGTCACCCTCCTGGGGACCCCAGGGCAAACAGGGTCAGGACAGAGAACCTGACTCAGCCCCTAGTTCCTTGTTGCTCTGGACTACAAATGACTCGGTTAGCTCAGGCTGTCAGTCTCACCCAAACATGCGGATGAGGGACTCACACCTTTTCCTGCGACTGTTACCTTCCCCTATCAGTATGTTTTTATTTTGAGAGAGAGTAATTTGATCTTCTATAAAAGCAGACTATTTTCATTTGAGTGTTCCTGTCAGACAAGAGAAACTGTCACCCAAAATTTTTCTAGGGGTCTCTACATCTCCTTCTGGCTCTAAAAATGACCGAGGGAATGGTGGAGGGGAAAGGGACCAGGTTTCAAACCAGCCACCTCTGCCTCTCACAGGGCGTTCTGACTCTGGGCGAGGCACTCAGTCTCTCTTAGCCTCAACTTCTTCATCTGCACAGTGGGCTGACAACATCTGCTTGCAGGATTCTTAGTGGCTGAGTAAGATAGTCACAAGTAGGCTCTTGTTCCAGATACTCTGGATGAAAGCATATATCTGTACAGACTTTCTGGGAGGCAATGGACAATGTGTGCTAAAAAGCCTTTAAAATGTCTGGATCCAGAAATTACATTTCTAGGAATTTATCTCCATTGAGATCATCGGAGATATGCGTGAACATTTATATGTAAAAATATTTGTCAAAATATTATTTCATTAGAAAACTGAAAATAACAGGGGTGCCTGGGTGGCTCAGTCGGTTAAGCATCCGACTCTTGATTTTGGCTCAGGTCACGATCTCAGAGTCCTGAGATGGAGGCCCCTGTTGGGCTCCACCGGCTTGAGATTCTCTCTCCCTCTCCCTCAGCCCCTTCCCCTGCTCACACACTTTCGAAAGAAAAAGAAAGAAAGAAAGAAAGAAGAAAGAAAGAAAGAAAGAAAGAAAGAAAGAAAGAAAGAAAGAAAGAAAGGAAGGAAAGAAAAAGGAAGAAAGAAAAGGAAGAAAAAGAAAAACTGAAAATAACCTAACAACTGGAAACTAAATGTTAAGAAAAGTCTATACTAGGCAGCTATAAAAAAAAATTTAATGACTTGGGAAAATGTTTAACTCTATTAAGTTAAAAAAAAAAAGGCAGTTGGGAGGTCTGATGATTCACAGACACAGCAAAATATCTGAAAGGATATACATTGATTATCTCTGAAGAGTGAGATTATGGATAAATCTATCATGCGTGCTTTCCCTTATAGATCAAAATAGATTTTGATGAGAGAAATAATAAAAATAATACGTGTTATATTTTCAAAGCACCTGATACATGGCAGGTTTTCAATAGTGAGACAATGTTGAGAAAATATTTTAAAAGCACACCTGGGTTCAATGTGGGCTTTGCCGCCACCTGCCAAGCGGCTTGGGCACATTTCTTACACTTTTTGAGTCACAGTGAACTCTTATATAAAATGGAAATCATAGCTGTTTCATAGGGCTATTGTGAAATTGTTAAATGATGTACTTTAATAAGGTGTCTGTACAAGGCTGGTAGGTAGGTGTTCAAAAGAGGTCATGATTATAATGATCTTATGATTCATTCGTAAAATTAACTAGCTAGGTGGGTGAATAACCCTGTGCAACTCTCCCCGAAGGGCTGCCTGGCTGTTGGGTGAACAGAGCATCAAGTATGGTTTCAGCTTAGATGAGGGGTCCTTTCACCGTCGGGCCCCTCATCGGTTCATTCAGCCGATGTGCAGTTTCTGAGACCCCCTCTCCTCACGGCGCCTACTGACTTCGTGCCATGTAACGCAGTGGGGCTCATCCACTTAGAAGGGACTTGTGTCTACAGTCGGCCCCTGCTGGCCTCCTGCCGGCGCTTTCTGCACCACTGCTCCTCTCTTCATGCCCACTTGTGTCCCGAAACCCTGAAGGAGATCACACTGGCCTCGCAGGTGAAAGAAGGGGGTGCGGGGTCCCTAGGAGAAGGCCGGGCACCCGAGAGCTGGCTTACCAAAGAGGACGGTGGAGATCCTCCTCTGGGCATACATGGTGAAACCTTCATTGAGCCAGAATTCACCCCAGTTGGCATTAGTGACCAGGTTCCCGAACCAACTGTGGGAGATCTCATGGATGATGACGTCGGCCAAGGAGCGGTCCCCAACCAGCAGGCAGGGGGTGACAAAGGTCAGACAAGGGTTCTCCATTCCTCCAAATGGAAAGGATGGCGGCATGAAGAGCAGGTCATACCTGCCGAGAGCGGGAGGTCGGACAGGTCTTGGCTCCCCAGGGCAAGACCTGGCCTCACTTCCCCAGGCAGGACCCTCAGTCCTGAGAGACACAGCCACTGAAGAGGCGGCACGCAACCCTCAGCCTAGCGCTGAGATGACACCCAGGTTCCTCTGTCCTCCAGCCAAGTCGCTGGGACCTCCCTTTGCCCAGGTTTTGCTCTCTTGGAGGCGGCTCTCTGAAACTTGCTCCCTGTTCTCCTTCCGAGCAGGGTATGGCCATATCGTCGGCTCTGCCACAGTTAGCTCACTGATGGCTCGCTTGGGGTCACAGAGAGCTAATAGAGTCCTTGATCTGAGGAGGCTAAAGTCTAAAGATGTCAAAGGAAAAAATGGGAGTGTGTGGCTGCTTCTAGCAACCAGGAAAGGTAAGTCACAAGGGTCCCCTGACAGTGTCTGCCCACCCCCACACTCAGCAGCTGGAAGGCACGTTTTTATCACTCAGGTCCCCTCCTCAGCAACAATGAAGGCGGCCCAGCTTCTCTCGCCCTCTCTCCTCCCTCCTCTCCTTTACTTCCGGGATCGGGGAACGTGGCTCTAGGACACAGCGGAGGAGAGGCAGCTCCAGAAGGAAGAGAACGGAAACCAGGGACTCAGTTCAGCCAAAGACATTAGAGGCAATGTGACACCATACCTTCCCCAAACGTAGGGTCCAAAAAGTTTCTCTCCTGTGGCCAGAAATTCTTCTATCACCCCATTGTACTCCTCCTTGGCAGCCTCGATCAGGCAGGGCTCGGCCCACACCCGGCTCCTAAAGACAAGAGCACAGAAAAAGCAGGCTGGAGACCCGATCCTGAAAGCACCGGGGCAACCTGGCCGTCTCATATATGAGCCAAGTGAATGTGAGTGTGGCCAGCCGGAGACAGGAGGTGCAAGACCAGATGGCCTGCACGGGTCCGAGACTACTCGCCACCCCGATAAATAACATCCCACCACAGCGCCGTGGAAGAGCTGCTTCCCGTGTGCAACAGGCTCAACCTCCCAGCGCCGTCGTGTTCTGGGTCCAGCACTGAATGTGACCTCGCGAAAGTCACTGACCTCTCTGCGCCTCAGTGTGCCCATCTGTAAGGCGAGCGGGGAAGATGAGAGAAGACAGCATATAAGATGGCAAAGTGGGTGGGTGCCAGGTCAGGAGGAGGGAAGGCTTTCTGCCCCTGTGGAAGCTCAGGAACTGCTCCAGCAGGAGGAGAAGGAGCAGACGCTTCCCAAGGAGCAGAAGCAGGGGCCTAGCAGTGGAAATGGTACATGCGGGCGAGGAACCACTGAGAGTCTGGGCTACCGGCGCACTCACCGTCAGATTGGGGGTACGGGAGGGGGGCGGTAGACAGGCCCTCGAGGCTTCAGTCACAAAGGGCCTGATTGATATGCCACGTGATACAGCTGGACCTTCAGAGCCACGAGAGCTTTTAAACCAGTAAGTGGTGGGCGCCTGGGTGGCTCAGTCGGTTAAGCGTCTGCCTTTAGCTCAGGTCATGATCCCAGGGTCCTGGGATCGAGTCCCACATCGGGCTCCTTGCCCGGCAGGGAGTCTGCTTCTCCCTCTGCCTCTGCCCTTCCTCCCTCCTCGTGCTCTCTCTCTCTTTCAAATAAATAAATAAAATCTTTAAAAAATAAGTAAATAAACCAATAAGTGGTATTATCAGATTGAGTCCTGAGAGACCGCTCTAGCTGCAGTACCCAGAAGACACCTTTAAATTACAAAAGTGAGTGCGTATCCCCAAGAAAAGTACGGAGAGGAGAAGGGGTCCAAAACAGAGTCTTGGGCAACGCCAGTACACCGGGGGGGGGGGGGGGGTGCTGGGCAGAGAAGAGCCCACAAAGGAGACCAGAAAGGACGAGCCAGAGGTCCTGGAAGCAGGACAGAATTGCGTCCTGGAAGCCAGAGGAGGGTCAAGAGGCAGAAGAAATGTGCAGAACACCGAGACAAGGACTGAGGAGCCAACGTGCTACACACGTTGAGGCCAGTGGTCTCTCTTACTCCAGTTTCTGTGACACGACGGGGAGAGGTGCTGGATTCCCACGGGTCCAAGCAGTACGTGGGGGGTGGGCGAGTATAAACGCTACTCTTCTAAGAAACCCGGCTAAGTAGGGAAGCAGATGGTTGTGTGCTAGGAGGGAACGTGGAGTCAACGAGTTTGTTTTTTGCTTTTTTTTCGAGCTACGAGAGACAACATGGTTCGAGTTGGAAGGAAAGAGCCAGCTGGGGGAAGGCTGCACATCTGAAGAGAGCGGGTACACAACGAAGCCAAGCCCCACGGGATTTGGGGAGGGACTGAACCAACATGGCTCAAATGCGGAGACGTGGCTTCACACAGAAGGACGGACACGGCTCTTCCGAGTCTGGAGGGAAAAAGGAAGGACGAAAGCAGACGAAGATGACCTTTTACAGGGAAGACAGGAAGCTGACATAACCGCATCTGACGAGTTAAATATTCTCAATAAAGTAGGAGACAAGATCATCTGCTTGGGGGGAGGGTCTGGTGTTTGAATAGGAAAATTGAGGACAGAAGTCTTCCTTTAAGGAGAGTGCGCTAGGAAGAGAAACGAAAGGACTGGTGAGCAATACTGAAAGCGTATCTGTAGTTGAAGATGACATTTGTTCTGTATTTCTCGAAAACCACATAAATGTTTATTTCAACCTTTTTTTTTTAGAGATTATATTTATCTGAGAGAAAGTGAGAGCGCACGCGTGCAAGAGAGAGTATGAGGGGGTGAAGGGCAGAGGGAGAGGTGGGGGTTCATTCCCGGGACCCTGGGATCATGACCTGAGCCAAAGGCAGATGCCTAACCAACCGAGCCACCCAGGCGCCCCTATTTCAACTTCCCGTTCCAACTCCACCAAGAAACCGAACACGGGTAGCAGAATCAGCATGCACAGCTGTATCACTTCTCCTCTCAGACACCCGGGCAGTAGAGAAAGGGGACAGCAGCGCCCAGGGCTGCAAGTCAGAGCCACAGGACAGCACACAGGGAGGCCTGCGGTGGCAGGAAGAGAGGTTCAACCCCACACCGGGCCACAGAGAAAAGCCGGGCCGGGCCCCGAGAGCCTGGCTGTCCAGGAGGAAAGGCACAGCTTGCAGAAGAAAGACCTTGGTGATCTAGAGAAGCAGATACGGCGGGAGTGAGGCCACCAGGGGCCAGAAGGTTAGGATGGTGGGGTCAGAGAATGAATGAGGCCAACGTGTTTAAGATTTCTGGTGTAGCCCAGCTCCTGCGAACACCCACGGCTAGGCCCTCGGTTGGAGAGTGTGTGGCCATGAGTGTGGGGGGCTGGATCAGGTGGAGAGGGTCCCTGAGTAGAGGGGGTTGAGGAACCCTGAAGCCACCCTCATCCCTGGGCACTGGGACAGGTGGTCCAGATGGAGAAACAAGTCACCAAAAATGATGTGACAGGGCTGAGAAAAGACCATGACATAGGTGTCAAAGTCTTCAAGGAATGGCCTTGTGATCAGCTTGGATATCAACTAGCCAAGCGCTCAACCCAGGCTACTTCAGCTAGCTACAGCTAGGAGGGGAAGGCCAGGCTAGACAGGGGGCATCCACGATACTTCCTCCAGTACAGAGATTTCTGTCAAAGAAACTGGAATGTTCTCGGTCGTGCTGGGGTTTTATGGCCAGTGATCTAGCTCAACAGCATTGGATTTGCGATAGAAATGCCTGGACTGGCCTTCCAGTCCTACCAACGGTGGGACTTGGCACAAGCAAGTCCACCAGAAGCCTCAGCTTGCTTATCTGCAGCACGGAGACAGCAGCTACCCCCTCAGGGAGGTTATAGAAGGATTAGAAGAGATTATACATAAAACATGACTAGGACATATCCACTCTCTCTTCCACCCAGGATTTTCCTCCTGTGGTAACAGGGACTGGGACTGGTGGCAAAGTTTGCCAGAAGACCCTCTCATCTAACATACCTTCACAAGACCCTAAGGTGTTCCCCTGCGAGGCAAGGGCTGTCTACCCAGAGGGGAGGAATACGTCATCATCACCAGTTAAACGGATTCTATCACCTGGACTGATGTACTGTATTGTCGTTTTATTACAGAGGAAAAAAATCATTATTCTCTGATGTGTCTGGAATCCATTTTTCTTTCATTTCTCATTAATAGTTCATACTCTTGGGCATCTGGATGGCTGTCGGTTAAGTGTCTGCTTTTGGCTCAGGTCATGATTCTGGGGTCCTGGGACTGAGTCCTGCATAAGGCTCCCTGCTCAGCAAGGAGCCTGCTTCTCCCTCTGCCCCTCCCCCTGCTCGGGATCTCCCTCTCTCAAATAAATAAAGTCTTAAAAAATAATAAATAATAAAATAAAATAAATAGTTCATAGTAATTACTAATAGAACCTCGGTAAGAGTAAATTATCTAAAATAACATTCCTGGGGCGCCTGGGTGCCTCAGTCGTTAAGCGTCTGCCTTTGGCTCAGGGCATGATCCCAGGGTCCTGGGATCGAGCCCCGCATCGGGCTCGCTGCTCCATGGGGAGCCTGCTTCTTCCTCTCCCACTCCCTCTGCTTGTGTTTCCTCTCTCGCTGGCTCTTACTCTCTCTGTCAAATAACTAAATAAAATCTTTAAAAAAATTTTTTTTTTAAAGTAGCATTCCTTTACTTATCTATTTTCCGGGCAACTGCAACACTGATACTCCTTTGGTTACCTATCACCCCACCTGTCAGAAAGGCCGCCCTTCACGACAGGAGAGCACCCGGTCTTTCAAGACTGATGCTGGCTGGAGTGTGTGCGCTGGAAGCAGATGCCGGTGGCATCCCGTCTCTCATTCTCTCTGAAACCCAGGAACGGAAATACATGATCTTAGCAGTGCTACTGAGCCCAGCTATGAGGACTGCCGCTTGCCACCAATGCGGTCAAGGACACCACCGCCTCCATGACTTGAGAGCACATGCAAAGCAACATGGCAGGAAAAGCACTCCAGCTTTACTGTCCAGCCTCTGAGCGTTTCACCACAGGATCGCGCTGTACTGGCAGCTGATAGGGGAGCCAGGACACTCATGGTCAAGTTTCTCTTTGCAGGAAACCTTACAAAATCCTTATTTATCTCCATTAAAACCATCGAATTGCATGGAGGTATCTGCCACCGTGGGTTCAGGTGGACGTATGTGGAGCAGACAAAGGAGCTCCCAATGTCCTCTCCAGAGGGGAACAGTGAGATCAAAGTTGTATATTTCCAGGAATTACGTGCTAGAGAAAATGGGGAGATTTGGTACAAAGATTAAAAAGTAAATATAATTGTTAGAAGGGAATTCAGAACTAAAAGATACTAATAAAGATAAGTCTTCCAAACTCGGGGCCAACCGCACTCCACAAGGTGCCCAGGACAGGAGTCGCTGCTGTTAGACCTCATTCCAGACAGCAGGATTAGAACTGGAGGGGGTGGGGAGAGCCCTTCCTCCCTCTGTACTCATGCCACATGCTTCTGGGCTGCAAAGAGGCCGTCCGTTCAGAAAGGATGTGAGACTGTCCCAAGAACCATCCCAGCTGGGCCACTGGTCAGAGGTCTCCTTGCCTCGAGGTTGGTCCAATCTTGCCTGTGGGAGTCTTTGTCACCTACCTGGGTCCAACTTCAGCCGAAACCAGATCGCCGATGGCCAGAGCTATCAGATAGGAGGGGATGGGATGACACATCTGGAAGAAGAACTTATTTGGACCTCTCTTCTCCCAGGTGTTAGCACTCATCACAGCTGTGAAGCCATCTGGGACCTGACAACAGAGAAAGCTTAGGACATTTTACCCAGAGACAGTCTCCTTTTGATTCGCTCGAAGAACAGCATGGCTGGCAATCTGCATGGTGACGGCCGTGCCCGGGAGCCCATCTTGGAGAACACAAAGGTTTCGAGAAACTAAACTTGTGCTAAGCTGATGGGATTTAGTACAAATAAAATTTCTGTACGTGGAGGAATTTTGCAGAGGTACCAATGGGTGGATGGAACAATTTACCAGTTGAAATGTGACTAGATAGATCTGAAATTTTCAATCCCAAGGGCAGGTACACTGAACCTTAGTCGTCTTACCTCGATAAGAGCTGAATATTTGTATTTCACTGCAGGAGTGTCGAAGCAAGGGAAGAAGGCCCGGTTCAGGACAGCCTGACCCTGGGTATAGACAAAAGGCTTCTTCTTTCCTGCTGTCTGCTCAGGAGCCAACCAGCAAACCTAAGAGAATAGAAGAACATTTCAAAACTGACACTCCCTACATGAGCTCAGTCCAGCCAGAGAAAAGGAGTTGGCTGGCAGGGGAGGATTCTAGATGATCCTTACAATCCTGCCAGCAGTTTGGTCCTGACTGGGAAGTTCTCTCCTACTGTGTATTTAATCCACCCTGGAATCCAGGGTATTGACACGGCAGAAACACCACAAAGGGTCTATTCCTCACTGTATTCCACTAGGTATCTCAAGAATTCCAGGCATGGCCTCTGACCCTGGTATCCCGTCTTCCTCCTCTGAATCCTTCACAGTGTGGTAGCTTCTTGTTAAAATACAAATAAACAAACAAACAAAAACCAACTGGGAAGCAGCTGCATTTGAACTTTCTATAAAACGCACAGAAAAGCAGAAGGGAAGTGGGAGGAGTCTGTGATAAATGTGCGTTCTCCGTTCCTGAAACTTACCCTTTCAGAATAAATGTATTTTACATTATAAGCATTGGCTATTTTTATAAAAAGATTTTATTCTTCAGTAATCTCTACTCCCAACGTGGGGCTCAAACTTACAACCCCAAGATCAAGAGTTGCATGCTCTACCCACTGAGCCAGCCAGGTGCCCTGGCTATGGATACTTAATTGGTTTCTGTTAGCCTTTAACCAAAGGCAAATCTGAACGATTATTACAAACCCACTTTTTGCCTACAGCAAAAAGTTCACTTACAACATAGATATAACTGCGAGGGGAAGGAGGATTTGTCAGCACCGAATGCCGCTTAGAATTTAGAAAAGGATTAGATAACTCTGGCACGGTTTCATAAGGGAAGCAAAACTTTCTGGTTTAAAGGTGAGTAGGACTGAGACGGTTGGAAAGGAAAGGAGAAGACATTCTCAAGAAGGTAGACAGCAACGTGGAGAAAGGCATGGATGGGCGATCTCTGGGACCTGGAGGTAGGTTTCAGATACAGAGGTGGGAGGCATGCCTGGGCAGGTGGACTGAAAGGCTCTGAGACCTACTTTTAAGAGGCATAAGGACGCCACATGGAGATGTTGGGTTTTTCTTTGCTTGAGTTTCTTTTGTGTGTGTGTGTGAAAATTTTAATGCGCCTCCTTCCAAAGAGTATAGCACAGATGGAAAGGAGGAGAAAGAAATGCCACAGTGGGAAAACCAGCAGTACTTCAGCCAGGTGAGCAAGGGCGACATCAAACAGTCACAAATCACGCTGATACTGTGTACTTTCAATATGATGCCAGGACAGCACTTCACCTTTGTGACATTCCACGAAATTTTGCTGTGAACCTAAAACTGCTCTAAAAAATAAACTTTAAAAGATTTTTTAAATAACCCCAGTCTGATCATGGGAAAAACAGACAAATTCCAGTAGAGAGGCATCCTATAATATTTCAGACCAATACTCCTCAAAACTGTCAAGGTCATCAAAAACAAGGAGAGTCTGAGAAATTGTCTTAGCCAAGGGGAGCCTAAGGATACATGAAAGCTAAATATACTGTGGTATTCTGGGTGGGATCCTGGAACAGAAAAAGATATTAAGTAAAGCCTAAGAAAATCTGAAAAAAAAACTATGAACTTTAAGGGCGCCTGGGTGGCTCAGTCAATTAGGCATCTGCCTTTGGTTCAGGTCATGATCCCAGGGTCCTGGCATCGGGCTCTCTGCTCAGTGGGGAGGCTGCTTCTCCCTCTGCTGCTGCTCTCTCGCTTTCTCTGTCAAATAAATAAAACCTTAAAAAAAACCCCAAACCCCAAAAAACCCAAGAACTTTAGTTAATAATACTGTATCAGTATTGGTTCGTTAATTATAACAGATGTATCATACTTGTAAAATGCTAACAGAGCAATCTGTGTGTGGAAGGGTATATGGAAACCGTGTACTATCTGCTTACTTTTCTCATTAATCTAAATTGTTTTTAATCCTTTGTGGGGGGAGGGGCAGGAGAGGGTGAGAAAAAAAATCTCAGGCAGGCTCCACGCCCAGCACGGAGCCCGGTGCGTGGCCGGGCTCAATCTCACAACCCTGAGATCATGACCTAAACTGAAATCAAGAGTCGACAACTTAACCCACTAAGCCACCCAGCACACCTAAACTGTCTTTAATCCTATTATTGAAAGAAATTTAATGAGTTAACAATACGACTAACACAATATTGGCTAGGTACCAGGCATTGTATTAGGCACTTACATAAAGACAACTCATTTAACTTTCGTCAAGCTCAGAGACTAGTACCTGGCACATTTTAATACATACTGGTCACCCCCTCCACCATACCATAATTCCTTATTCATCATCTTTGATTGAAGGGTGTTGTTGTTGTTGTTGTTGTTTATCATGACACAGGGAGAGAATGAAGGAGGCTGGCAGTACGAGTATTTCCACCATATAAGAAAGAGTCTAAAGTCAGGGGGAGGCTGTTACGACAATGATTAAGGTGAGAGCCCTCACTTGGGATGGTGACAATGAGAAGAAGGATAAATTCAGGTGCCTTTAACGTAGACAGTGCAAAGCGTGGCTGTCTGCTCTAGCGTCTCTAATGAAAGCTATTTAGTATTGATGTTTAATGTGAGGGGCCATTTTCCATAGGCAATTTCTGAGAGGGCTTCATTTTTCCAGTTATCCTGTTTAAGTCCTAGTTCCTGCCCCAAACCAGAAGCTAGCATAGAACAGGGCAACCAAACGCATTTACAGATGTTATGTCATCCTTAGAGGGCACTGGGTTTTTCCTTTGCTTTAGAGGTCAATTTGCATTGCTTTGGACTTTGCATTTTTTAAACAAGTTCTATCATAGGTTCATTTATTCCCTGAATAAAGATGGAAACAGAACTGTCCTTTGGGCCAGCTCTAAGAGTGAAAGGAACTGCTAGCTAGATAAGTAAACTTTGATTTTGGCACGCAGCCTACCCATGAAACTTGTAAGCCACCCTACCTGAGAAATGACTAGCAACCACAGCCTCAGGACTCTAGGAAGGAGTTCCAAACTCTTACAAATGTTAGCCACATAACCATCCATCCTTTTATTTCCAATATTTGTCCCCCACCCCAAAATGTAATATTTAAGAGTCAATCAAGAGTAATTTATTACAAAGGCCAACTTATTACAAAGCCTAGAACACCCTAATTCTAGTTCTCATTTTTACTCAAATTCTTCCTTAAGCAAATGTAGGACTTCGCAGAAGAAAACAAAATAACTCTCTGGGGTTCAGAGTTGTTTCAGCCTGTGGCACCGCAAAAGCACACAAAGGGCTGAGCCAGCACCCAGGGCTAATTAACCGGCATTTTCCAGGGCTGCCATGAAGGAAAAACTAAGTAGCTCATTATCAGGGACCCAGGCCCCAAAGCCCAGTGAAACGTTAAATTCGATTTATAAATAGCCGGTTATCCAGAAAACCGCACAGGATAGGGTTTCCTCTGCAGGCAGACAGGGCAACCAGACAGGGCGGTGTGTGAGAGGGAACCAACGTGGAGAGGCCACCAGAACCGCTGGGGAGGAGAGGCCGGAAGGGTGGAAAAGACGAAGGGTGCACAGCTCGGAGGCTGGCCCGAAGCCAGAAGAGGGAAAGCCGGGCAGCCTGGGAGGAGGAGAGAGCGCTCAGGGTGGTAGCGCGAGAGGCGTGCACTGGGCGGGAGCTCCGGGCCCCTCCGGGCAAGGGCGGAAGCGTCTTCTTCCCCTTTGAGGGTGGGGGTGAGCGCGGGTCCCGGGACCAGCTCCGAGGCTGGAAGGGCGGGCAGGAAGCGGCCGGGTGAGGCCACGGCGGGGCTCGGCCCGGGCGTCGAACTCACCCCGGGTCCCTCCCCGACGCGGTAGGTGAGCAGAACCTGGAAGCGCTCGCCGGCCAGGCAGGGCTGCGGGAGGGCCACGCACAGGGCCTGGCCGTAGTGCGAGAAGGGTTGCGTGTGGAAGGGCACGGGCTCCGCGGGCGGCTCCTCCGAGCCGGGTCGCTGCCGCCGCAGCGCCGCCGCCGTCACCTCGAGGCACGGGTGCGAGTCGAGTCGCAGCTCGGTGGCGCCCTCGGGCACCAGACAGCACAACTCCAGCACCGCGGTGCCGCTCAAACCCCGGCTCCCGGGGCCCGGTCCCGGAGGCCCGAACTCGGCCCTTAGGTCCAGGTGCAAATGCAGCATCTGGAAAGCCCGGAAATTGGAAGCCGAGGCCACGTCCACGGCCTGCGCGGAGTGCAGCGGCCGCGGGGGCGCGCAGCAATCGCTCGGATGTCCGTCGCTCGCCATGGTCCAGCAGCGCCGTTAAACAACTGCGGGGAAAGCCCACCGGCTCAGCCGACTGCCGCGGGGAAGCCACGCCCCGAGAGCGCTGGGCCGCCGCAGGCCCCGCCCCGCCCCCCACAGGCCACGCCCCTCCGAGAGGCCCGGGCTGGGTCACGCCCCTCTCCAAAAACCGGAGTCCTGACCACACACCTCTCCCTTTCTCTCCAAATCCCCACTCTTCCAGCTTTACACGAAGTACCTCAGGGCCTTGGACAAAAAGGTACGGCGGGATAATGTGCTCCGCATTTGTCCGCACTCGTCCTACTGCGATGGTACAGTAGTGCGAGTGGCGCACCTTTCTCTGCTGACGTTTCGTTCCCCAATCTTGCCGGAAGGTAGCGGGATGTAGATTGAGCCCTGAACTGGAAGAGTCTGAGTTCGAGATCTCACACTCTGCGCTGGACCAATCATTAGGACTGTGTGTGTCACCTTGGGCAAATCACCTCCAACAAAGGTGAATCTGTCCAAACCCCTTTCCGCACCTGTAAGATAAGAGTAATATCTCACGAGTTAATTGTGAGAACTCAATCGGGTAATTTGTCTAGACACACTTGGTAAACGGCACAGAATTCCACACCAGGTCAAGGTTCATCCATTATCAGGGGCTCCAAGCACACTTATCTTTCCGTTCTTCTGCCAAGGAAAAGTCAATCAGCACCGTACAGGGTAACGCTTGGCTGTCCTTCCTGTGCGTTTTATTTCCCCTAAAGCCTATTGACCTAGGGGCACCTCTATTTTATACTTTGTTTCTTTTCTGTATGAATAGGGTTGCAATAGCCCTTCTGTGAATAAAGAGCCAGTCAATGATATTTTCACTGATCAGGTGGGAAATGAGATTTTTAAAAAGACAATGTAGGGAGTTTTTCATAAAATGTAATAGTATCCTATCATGTGTCACTACTTTTACAGTGTTAAAATTTTATTTTATGAAATGCTTACGGTAGGTTTTTTTTCCCCCAAAGATTTTATTCATTCATTTGAGACAGAGAGATACAAAGAGAGAGGGAGAGCATGAGCAGGGGGAAAGGCAGAATCAGATACCCCATCCCCGCTGGGGGCCCGACTGCAGGACCCAAAAGATCATGACCCCAGCTGAAGGCAGATGCTTAACCATCTGAGCCACCTGCTTACAGTAGTTTTTTTTTTAATTCCATATAAGACCAATGTTTTAACTTGTTAGTGAAATCCAAAAACTGGAAAAGCACTTTTCTGTGGCATTGAGCACAGAAAAGTAACTATTAGATATTCAGTACATCTGCCTCCAAATTATTTGTTCTCTGATGCAATGCATTTTTGTTGAGCACCTACTATATTCCAGCCGCTAGGCCGGGTGCTGGGGATACGGTTTTAACAAATCTGGCACAGTCCCTATCCTGGTGGTGTTCACAGTCTAGCTCACATTTTAACTTACAGACAAAAACCAAAAACAAAAAACAGGTCATGGCAATTCCATGTTCTGTGCTATTCTCTGGGAAGAACAGTTTGCTATGGGAACACAAGGGAGACACACACAGCCTGATATTTCCAGTTAAATATTGCTGGAGTGAGAGGATCTGTTGGCTGTGGGAGAAAACATTCATGGAGTTAGGTTTCTCCTTTTAGCCTTAACTGCTTCCTGGGAATATTCCTATGGTTCCCATTTCTGCTTCCCTGCATGCCTCCCAGTGTCTGGTTTACCTCTAGATGGTATTTCTAACAATTCACAGCCGATTCAGGAAGGCCTTCTACTCTGGAGAAAGACACTGAAGACACAACCAACCCTCCTCCAAACTGCTTTCGTTATTTATTTACTTATTTTTTAATGTTTAGAAAGCAACACATCTTGCATATTTCAAAATAATAGCTTAAATCTTCTAAAACTGATGAAAATTGTAGTTGTATAGGTTTAAAGGTCACAAGTCCCAAACAAAAAAATGTCTACATATAGATGTGTTTTAGTAAAGTTGAGTAAGTACAAGACATAAAGGAGATCTTAAGAACAGCCAAAGAAAAAAGACCCATTACTTGTAAAAGAATGATGATTAGAAATTGGACTAACAGCAGGGCTCCCATTAGCAACAATGGAAGCCAGAGCTGTTACCTTCAAAATACTGAGAAAAAAACAACTGTCAACTGAGAATTGTGACTAAAGGAATTATTTGGAAGAAGGAAAATGATCACATAAGGAAGGAATGAGATGCAGAATCACGGGCAAAAAAAAATGTGGGTGAATTTAAACAAACACTGCATTAAACAGTAATATATTAATAATGTTTGCATGAGGGAATCAGAACAAGACAAGAATATTAGCCGGAAAGAACATAAGTAGAGAAGCAGTGGCTGAAGTTAAAGCATTCCAAACCGCTTGTATTATTGGGAGAGTAGATTTTCTTTTAAAACATTGTATTTATTTGACAGAGATTGAGAGAGAGAATGAGAGAGAACAAGCAGGGGGAGCAGCAGCCAGAGGAAGAGGGAGAAGCAGGCTCCCCGCTGAGCAGGGAGCCCAATGTGGGGCTCGATCCCAGGACACTGGGATCTTGACCTGAGCCGAAGGCAGATGCTTAACCAGCTGAGCCACCCAGGCACCCCAAGGGTAGATTTTTAAAAACTATTTTATTTATTTATTTGACACAGAGAGAGAGAGCATAAGCAGGGGGAGAGGGAGAAACATGATCCCTGCTGAGCAGAGAACCTGAGGATGACAACAACGATGACGACGACAACGGCGAAGTGGGGCTCGATCCCAGAGCCCTGGGATCATGACCTGTGCTGAAGGCAGATGTTTAACCGAGGTGCCCCAGGAGGAGAGTAGATTTAGGGATAAATATGAGATTTTAAGTATGTGTATTAAGATTTTAAAGGAAACCACTAAAGAATATAATTTGAATATAACTCACAAAGCAATAAATGGGGGAAATATGGAATATTTAAAAAACTAAGGAAAAAATAAAAAAAGCAGGACAGGACAGTAGCTACCCCAGTTGGGGGAGGCAGAAGCCCAGGATGGGGAAGAGCTCATAAATACCTAGAAGTAAACTACCTGTCAGTGTTCTAGCTCTCAAATTGGGGGATATACCTAATAATATAGCCTCAAAATATATAATACAAAATTAACAGAATTACAAGGGAAAATGGACAAATTCGCCAACAGAAAGGCCTTACTTACCTCTCTTAGTAACTAGCAGCTCAGACAAAGGTTATACAGACATAAAAGATCTATATGGAAATGTCACGATCTTGACCTGAGCAACACATACCAAACCTTGCACCTAACAATTACAGAAAACACACTATCTTCAAGAACACTTAAGACAATTACAAGGGGCGCCTGGGTGGCTCAGTCGTTAGGTGTCTGCCTTTGGCCTGTGTCATGATCCCAGGGTCCTGGGATAGAGCCTGGCATCGGGCTCCCTGCTCGGTGGGGAGCCTGCTTCTCCCTTTCCCTCTGCCTGCTGCTCCCCCTACTTGTGCTCGATCTCTCTGTCACATAAATAAATAAAATCTTTAAAAAAAAAAAAAGACAATTACAAAAACTAACCATAGATGGACCATGAACAAGTCTCAACAAATCAAAGAATCAATGGCATACACAGCATTCCTCTAACCAAAATGCAATTAAGTTAAAACCAATGTTGGGGGGCGCCTGGGTGGCACAGTGGTTAAGCGTCTGCCTTAGGCTCAGGGCATGATCCCAGTGTTATGGGATCGAGCCCCACATCAGGCTCCTCCCCTATGAGCCTGCTTCTTCCTCTCCCACTCCCCCTGCTTGTGTTCCCTCTCTCGCTGGCTGTCTCTATCTCTGTCAAATAAATAAATAAAAAATCTAAAAAAAAAAATGTTTAAAAAAAAAAACAATGTTGGGAGACAATGGTTCATGGATAACATGCATTTTCACGCATCTTGCAAAAGGAGACACTGTTCTTTGTTCTACACTACCTTTTAAAGATTGTATAGCGAACTTTGCAAGATAGTGACTCCCTCTGGAGCCAAGGGTAAGTTTGCTTACCATAGTAGTTCTCAAATTGGGGCATTTTTGCCCACCAGAAGATATTTGACAATGTCTAGAGACCTATTTAGTGGACACAACTGGGAGAAGAGGTACTCCTTGGCATGCAGTGGGCAAAGGCCAGGGATGGAACTAATCACCCTATAATGCACAGGACAGGTCCCTGCAACTAAGAAGTATCCGACCCCCAAATGTCCACAGTGGCAACGCTGATCAACTCCAGCTTATAACCTTAGAAGATACAGTGTCTTCCTTTGGAACAAAGGGAAGTCATGCATATTGTCTATTATAATAAAGGCAATACCTCCCTTAAAGCAAAGAAGAGGGATGCTACTGCCCACTAGAAGTTTTCCTAAGGTTTCCTAAGCTCAGGGTCCTTCCCCTATAATGCAACCCATCCCATACGCAGGCGTCCATCTTGATCCACCCATGGCACTTGGGGCAAGGGGAGGCAGTACAAATGACGATCCTCTGGATATTGCTATTGCTGTCATAATCTGTCCTTTATTTCTGAGCTCCACAAATATCACGTTGGTGGAAAGCAAAACTGCATAAGAATATATGCAGCATACCATTTATATTCTTTTATATATGGTTTAGTAATAGCTGCAAATACAGTAGGAATACAAAGACATCTGACTTCCACTAGGGGATGTAGGGAAGTGTTTAAAAAAAAAAAATACACTCACCCTCTCAAAGAAAAGACTAGATAAACAACAATCTACAATATTTCTAAACCAATCAGAGAACTGTAGGCCCAGGACAACCTCCTGGCCAAGAATCTAAGGAGACATAGGGGCCAGAAGGACAAGCAGAGTAGGGTCTCTCACCTGGGGTAGATGGAACCAGACACTTGTAATAGTTCAGTTAGGATGGTTAACGAGTTGGTGAAGGCCAGACGTGGGCGAGTGAGCTACCAGAGGACCAGAAATGGGAGTTCGTGCCCTCTTACAGGTTTTTCTCTATAAGCTCATAGAAGAGATCAGAAAGAGCCCCAAGAAAGTGTTTGTTGTGGTGCAGACCTGGGAGAGTATACAACAACCACAGCTGTACGGGCACAAATCCACTGGGATGTTTTCCCCTTAAAGAGCATAATATTTAATCTGTGGGGGAAGAGAACAGGAAAAAGAAAATCTATCCAAGGGGGATGGGCAGGAATATTTGCTGGCTCCAGAACTACAAGGGAGGAGGAGCAGGAAAAATGAGGAGGCTACCCTCCTGAGATGCAGGGACATGACATCGGCCTAAACCTGGGGCCTAACCAGAGCCAGGAACACTCCACCACCCACCTCCCAAGCTAACAAACTTCCAGAAACAAGTCAAAGTGGAATATCAGTGGGAGAGGGACAGGTGCAGGAGAACAAGAAAGAGCACGCAGAGACCTCCTCTTGGGTGCAACGGAGAGAGAAGTTCTAAAGCTGAGGGCAGCCACTGCTTGGCAGACGAGCACCTGCTCTCCAGGTAGGACTACAGGAATTTGATACCTGTGGTACACCGAAGGTAACCTTAGCAACAAACCTCAAACCAAGGCCAAACCCCAACTAGATTAACTCATCCCTTATCTCCATTAAAGGCCTAGCAAGAGGAAAGGTATTTCCATTTCCAGATACAAATTTTATATACCTCAGTGTCTGCTATATCCTACACTAGGTCGGGTTTGAAAAAAAAATTGAAGTACATGAAAACATCAGAACTAGACACAAATGTGATCCAGATGTTGGGATAGGGAATTCAAAATAATTATGATTAATATGTCAAAGACTCTGATGGAAACGATGAATAATATGCAAGACATGATGGGTAATTTCTGCAAAGAGATAGAAGCTATTAAAAAAAAAAAATCAAGTGAGGGGTGCCTGGGTGGCTCAGTTGGTTAAATGTCTGCCTTCGGCTCAGGTCATGATCCCAGGGTCCTGGGATCGAGTCCCCCATTGGGCTCCTTGCTTAGCAGGGAGCCTGCTTCTCCCTCTGCCTGTTGCTCCCTCTGCTTGTGCTCTCTCCCTCTCTCTCTGACAAATAATTAAAATCTTAAAAAAAAAGAATATCAAGTGAAAATGTCAGAAACGCAAAACACAATACCAGAGATGAGAAATGTCTTCACCCAGCTCATCAGTAGACTCAGCATAGCCAAAGAAAAGGATTGGGTAAGTCAGTAGAAATTACCCAAGTTAAATACAAAGGAAAAGCAGCAGGGAATGGGAAACAAAATAAGGCATCCAAGAGCTGCTGGACAATAGCAAATAGTCGAACCCATCCGTAACTGGGATCCCAGGAAGCGGAGAGTGCAACATGAAGAAATAAACCCAAGAAGTTTCCAAAAGTAACGACAGACACGAAACCACAAAGCAGCTCAGAGACCACCAGGAAGGATAAATGCATATCGTTTTTTTAAAAACACGAAGAGAAAATCTTAAAGACAGCCAGAGAATAAAAGACATACAGAAGAACAAAGATAATTACAGTTAACTTCTAGTCAGAAATGATACAAACCAGACATCAATGAAGTGCCAAAAGCACTAAAACAAACAAACAAACAAACAAACAAAAAACCCTGTTAACCTACAGAAAATATATTTTTTTAATGAAGAGGAAATAAAGACTTTCTCGGACAAAAACTGAGGGAATTAAGGGCTAGCAGACTTAGTCTATAAAAAAAAGTTGAAGGAACTTCTTCAGACAGAAGGAGTATGCTATCAGACAGAAACCTGGGTTCACACAGGGTGCTAGAAATGGAATAAATGTAGGTAAAATAGAATTAATCTTTTTCTTATTTTTAATTGCTCTAAAACAGAGGTTGGCAAAAAATTTTTTTTTGTAAAAGGCAAATAATTTAGGCTTTGTGGGTCTTATGGTCTCTGTTGCAACCACTTAACTCTGCCTTAAAGTATGAAAGCAGACACTGGCAAAACATAAAGAAATGACTGTAGCTATATTCCAATAAAACTTTATTTATGGGCATTGAAATTTTAGTTTCATGTAATTCTCACGTGTCATGAAATTTTTTTCTTTAGATTTTTTTCAACCATTAAAAAATTGAACAACTCTTCCTAATTTGCAGGTCATACAAAAAGAGCTGGCAGGGTGAATTTGGCCAATGGGCCTTGGTTTGCTGACTTCTGCTCTGAAAGTCTACTTTACAAAGCAAAAGCAGCGGCATTGTGCTGTGTGTCTATAGGATGTATCAAAGCAAACTGTGGGGCGTCTGGGGGGCTCAGTTGGTTAAGCATCTGCCTTCGGCTCAGGTCATGATCCCAAGATCCTGGGATGGAGCCCTGCATCAGGCTCCCTGCTCAGCAGGGAGTCTGCGTCTCCCTCTTCCCCTGCCCCCCGCCAAATTGTACCTCTCTCTCTCAAATGAATAAAATTTTTATAAATAAATAAATAAATAAACAAATAAATAAATGTAAACTGTAGCACAACAGCAGCAAAAGGATGGGAAAGAGAAATTGAGAATATACTTCTGTAAGGTCCTTATCCTACAGGTGAAGTGATACCTTATTATTTTCAGGTGGACTCTAATTACAGATGTGTATTGTAAAACCTAGGTCAACTGTGAAAAAAAATTTTTTTGAAAAATTTTTAAATATATATAAATAAGTTCATAGGAAAGATAAAATGGGATCGTTAAAATGCTTGGGTAACACACATGAGACAGAAAAAGAAAAAAGTAAACAGAAATAATGAAACAAACAGGAAACAGTATACAAGATAGTACATTTTAATCCAACAGAGCAAGCATCACGTTCAGTGTGAATATTCCTCAGAGGAGGTTGCTAGACTGACTGACAGAGCAGGACAGCAACTATGCCGTCTAAAAGAAACTGACTTTAAATGTAAAGACATAAATTAGTTAAAAGGAAGAAAAAAAGACATAAAACTAAGCAAACACTAAGCAAAAGAAAGTTGGAGTAGCTGTATTAATATCAGAATAAGGAATAAGGAATATTATCAGCAATAAAGAGGAATTCTACATAATGGTAAAGGGGTCAGTTCCCCAAAACGTGCAATCCTGAAGGTGTACTGAGCTTACAACAGAGCTTCAAAACACCAGGCAAAAACTGATAGACCTGAAAGGGGAAATAGACAAATCTGCAACTATAACTGGAGATTTCAATACTCATCTCAGTAATTGATAGAACAAGTAAACAGAAAATCATTAAGGATACGTAAAATCTGAACCACACTATCAATCAACTAACTGGCATTCATAGAATATCACAGTATACATCCTTTTCAAGAACACATGGAACATTCGCCAAATAGACCGGGCCATAGAGCAAACCTTACCATACTAAAAAGAATAGAAACCATACAAAATGTTTTCAAATAACAGTATTAAATTAGAAATCAGTTAACAGAAAGATATCTGAAAAATGCCCATTTATTTGAAATTTGAAAAACACACCTTTAGATAATCCATAGTTCAAAGAGGATGGGTCAACGGAAATTTAAAAATATTTTGAACTAGGGGCCCCTGGGTGGCTCATTCAGTAAGTGTCCGTCTCTTGATTTCAGCTCAGGTCTTGATCTCAGGGTCATGAGTTCAAGCCCCGTGCTGGGCTCCATGCTGGGTGTGGAGCCTACTTAAAAAAATAATAATAATAAAAATATTTTGAACTAAGTGAAAATATATAAAAATTTGTGGAATACAGATAGCACAGTGCTTAGAGGGAAGTTTATAGCAAAAGTGATTATATTAGAAAAGAAAGTTCTCAATCAATCATCTAAGCTTCATTCTTAAGAAACTAAACTCAAAGCAAGCAGAATAATGAAGGCATAAATCAATGAAACTGAAAACAGAAAAATAGGGAAAATCATTGAAACCAAAGTTGTTCTTTGAAGAAAATCAATGAAATTGATAAACATCTAGATAAACTGACCAACAAAAAAGAGAAAAGATACAAACTGTATCAGGAACAAAAGAAGGTATCAGTATGGATTTCCTGAATATTAAGAAGGACAACAAAAAGAGATACTACAGACAACTCTATGTTCATAAATTTGACAACACAGATGAAACAGATCAAGTCTTCAAATGACACAAACTTACCAAGTCACCCAAGAAGGAATTTATAATCTAAAAAGTCCTGTATCTATTAAAGAAATTGAATTTGTAGTTAAAAACCTTCCACCAGGGGCGCCTGAGTGGCTCAGTAGGTTAAGCTTCAGACTCCTGATTTCTGCTCATGACCTCATGATCTCAGCGTCATGGGATCAAGCCTGGGATGGAGGCTGGCACCGGGCTCTGCACTCAGCACAGTCGGCTGGGGATTCTTTCTCTCCTTCTAGCTCTGCTTCTCCTGCCACTCACACGGAGTCTCTCTCTCTCTCTCTAAATAGATAAACAAAATCATTAAAACAAACAAATAAAACCTTCCAACAAAGAAAACTCCAGGCCCAGATGATTTCTATCAAATGTCTTAATTTTTTTTAAATTTTATTTATTTGACAGACAGCGAGAGAGGGAACACAAGCTGGGGGAGTGGGAAAGGGAGAAGCAGACTTCCTGCCGAGCAGGGAGCCCAATGCGTGACTCGATCCCAGGACTCCGGGATCATGACCTGAGCCAAAGGCAGACGCTTAATGACTGAGCCACCCAGGCGCCCCCAAATGTCTGAATTCTATCAAACATTTAAGGAAAAAAATAATACCAATTCTACACAATGTCTTTCAGAAAACAGAAAAGGTAGAAATATTCTGAACTCATTTTCAGATCCACATTACTCTAATGCCAAAACCAGACAAAGGCACCATAAAAATACAACACACCAATATTCCTCACGAATATTGATGCAAAAATCGTCACCAAAACATTAGCAAATCAATCCAGAAATACATAAAAAAATTGTACATCATAGCTTAGTAGGGTTTATCTTGGCAGGGTAAGCCTGGTTTACATTTGAAAATTAATCAATGTAATTCACTATAATAATAGACTAAAGAAAAGCCATGTGGTCATCTCAATGGATGCAGAAAAAGCATTTGACAAAATCCATTCATGACCAAAACAGACAAGCAAACAAAAATTCTCAGCAAACTAGGAATAGAAGGGAAATTCCTTAACCTTATAAAGAGAATCTACAAAAATTCTACTGAATGCTTCTCTTCCAAGATGGGGAACGAGGCAAGGATACGCTCTCTTACTACTACTATCCAATACTACACTGGTGCAGTAAGGCAAAAAAAAAAAAAAAAAAAAAAGAGAGAGAGAGAGAGAGAGAAAAGCCACACAGATTGGAAATACAGAACTGTTTCTATTCTGAAGAACATGACTGTTTACAGAGAAAATCTCAAAGAATCTACAAAAAGGATCCTAGAACTAGTAACAGTTCAACACATTTACAGGATACAAGGTCAATATATAAAAATCAATTGTATTTCTACTGCTAGTAATGAATGATGGAGTTTGAAATTTTAAAAACAATACCACTTAAATAACATTGCCAAAATGAAATGGTTATGTTTAAATCTAAGAAAATATATGCAGGATCTGTATGCTTAAAACTATAGAACACTGATGAAACTCAATCCCAATAAATACTCCAGCAGGA
>NW_024424452.1:101494992-101500082 GCF_017311325.1 Ursus maritimus | reverse complement strand
TTTCTGTAGATATCAACAAGCTCACTGTAAAATTTATAGGGATAAGTAAAAGAACTAGAATAGCCAAATAATTTTGAGAAAGATGAACAAAGTTGGGGGACTCATACTACCCAATTTCTAAACTTAATATAAAGGTGTAGTGTGATACCAGTGAAAGGGAGACATGTCGAAGAATGGAACAGAACACAGAACACAGAAACAGACCCACACAACTAATTTTTGACAAAGGTGCACAAAGTACTTATAAATACAATGTCTGACAAAGGACTTGTATCCACAATATATAAAGAACTCTCAAAACCAGATAATAAGAAAAATAATAGGTGGAGATTTGAACCACTTTTCTAAAGATATAAAGATGGCAAATAAACATATGAAAAGATGCCCAACACCATTAGTCATGAGAGAAATGCAAATTAAAACCACAAGACACCACTATGTACCTAGAATTGCTAAATTGAAAAAACAAGAACAAAAATTGGTACTACCAAGTGCTGGCGAGGATGCAGAGCGGCCAGAACTCTCTTATGTTCCTGGTGGAAGTACAAAATGGTAGTCAGTTCGGAAAACATTTTGGCAATTTCTTGTAAATTTAAATATATACCCACCTTATGACCCAGTAATTCTAGGTGTTTACCAAGAGAAATGAAAAACATGTTCACACAAAAATCAGTAAGCGAATGTTTATAGCAGTTTTATTCATAATCGCCAAAAAATGGAAACAACCCAATGTCCTTCAGCTAATAAATAAATGAACAATGGTACATCTGCACAATGGAATACTACTCAGAGATAAAAAGGAGCGAACTATCGATTCACACATCATGGACGAATCTTCAAAGCCCTTTAGTAAATGAAAGAAACCAGACCCAAGACTACATGTTGTAGAATTCCATTTATATGAAACTCTTGAAAAGAAAAACTCAGAGACAGAAAACATATCAGCAGTTGCCATGGGTTGGAGGGAATGGTTGACAACAAAAAGACAGCATGAGAAAATTGTGGGGGTGATGTTAACTGTTGTACATCACACCGTGGCAGTGGATACCTGTCTGTCGACATTTGTCAAAATCCACAGAACTGCACACTACAAAGAGTGAATTCTACTGAATGTAAATTTAAAACAAACCAAAAATCCACCAGGATGTGAAAGATGGACCACATACTACAGCAAATGAGTCTGACTGTACTACTGATGAATCACATAGCCACACTGAAGGGGGTGGGTACGAAAGAAGTGGGGCTAAATAGCTTTGGAAAATGTCTTGAGTAAATACTGGACACTAAAAAGAACTGTGAACAAACATTGTACTCCAGCTGGCAAATTTGTTTTTCACAGAGGTATGGTTTAGCAATTCTGAAATCACCTTATATGTAACTAGGATTGAATAAGCAAGTTATTGTGGATAACAAGAGTCAGGTTTCTTGCTGTTAGAAATACAGAGATGGCTAGAATGAATCCTATGTTGCTGGACTGGAGTTGGAGGGACCCATGGTTTTTTGTTTTATGGATATGAAATACAGATGTGCATATGCATTGGCTAGTATACTACATACATTTCCTAGCTCTATCCTCTGAAAGGGACTAACAGCAGTAACACCCAAGTAGCAACAAGCATACCTCTGAACCAGAATTTTGGTCTCTAAATACCATCATCCAATGAAGGGAACCAGAGCTCCTTGGAAAAAGGTTGATTCCAGAGCTTGAGCAAGGAAGTAGAAGATGAACCTGGAGCATCTTGTAGTGCTAGGAAGTAATTAAGGACTAAAAAACAAACAAAAGCAAAAAGCAATGTTGAAACGGCCTAAGAGCCAACATGAAAGAGCTCCCAACGGCCAAAGTTAGAACCACCTAAGCAAATAAGTAATAGTACTGGATTATAGCCCCCAAATAAGACCCATGAATCTATACTAACATAAATAAGTACTCAATAGACAAATAAATGAGAAAAAAGCGGCAGCTCTCACCAAATTCCAATTAATACAAGTGGAAGGTATGAGAAAAAAACAGAAAATCTCTGCCCCGTGGCAAAATTAGTGGGCAAATGTTTAAAAAAAACATGACATTTGCAAAACATGCATTTACAAAGTATCTCCCCCCAAGGTATTTATTACAAAGGGAAAAATGGTAATTTTACAGTGGAAAAAGCCAGCAGATACCACCTTCATCAAGGGATCAAGGTCAACATCACCAGTAATAAATCACCTACCCCCCTGATACGACGTACTGAGAAGGGCAGATCAGTGTGTTGTCCTTTCCAATAATGCAGAACTTTGAGAAATCACTAGACAAACCCAAACTGGGGGTCCTTCAAAATAACAGACTATTACTCCTCAAAAGTATCAAGGTCACAAACAAGGAAAGACCGAGATACTGTCACAAATTGGAAGAGATTAAGGAGACCTGACAACTAATAGAATTTGGGATCGTGTATTAGATCCTGAAACAGAAAAAGAATATTACAGGAAAAACTCAGAGACTCAAATAAAGTCTATAGTTGAGTTAATATAACCAACGTGAATGTCTTAGTTTTGATAATTGTTTTATGGTTATGTAAGATGTTAACATAAAGGAAAGCTGCGAGAAAGGTATACTGAAACTCTATTTTTGCAATTTTTCTGTAAATCTAAAATTATCTCAAATTAAAATGGCCAATTAAAAATAAGACGCGCCTGGGTGGCTCAGTTGGTTAAGTGTCTGCCTTCAGCTCAGGTCATGTTCCCAGGGTCCTGGGACTGAGCCCTGCATTGGGCTCCCTGCTCAGGAGGGTGTCTGCTTCTCCCTCTGCCCCTCCCCTGTTCATGTTTGCACTCGTGATCTTTTTCTCTATGAAATAAATAAAATCTTTTTATAAATACATACATACATATATACAGGACGGGGCGCCTGGGTGGCTCAGTCAGTTAAGTGTCTGCCTTCAGCTCAGGTCACGATCCCAGGGTCCTGGGATCCAGCCCCGCATCGGGGCTTCCTGCTCAGTGGGGAGCCTACTTCTCCTTCTCCCTTTGCTCCCCCACCCCCAGCTTGTGCTCTAATAAATAAAATCTTAAATAAATAAATACATCCATACATACATGGAAATGCCAAGAATCAAATTCAGGATAATAGTTAATTCTTGTGCAGAGGTAGGTGAATGAAATCAGGGAGCTACGCTCAAGGGGCTTCGAGTGCCTGAGGCAGGTTTCTTAAGCTACAGGGATGGTACATGGATATATTTTAAATCACGTTTGTATGCCTGAAATAGCTCATAACTTCTTTGAAAAGTTTCAGACTTTTAAACTGGATACACACACATCTGCTTATAATTTATTCATTCACTCCATATTCAACAAGTACCTATTATAAATGTATCCTGTCCTCAAGAAATCCAATTTCAGCACCCACTGAGACTCAATCCTGCTTCTCCTATGCTGGTTGTAGGCCAGTCGTTCTTATAAGGACTCTAGTTTGCCACTGTAGCAAGAAAGCAGCCACAGACAGCCAACATACATGAAAGGATGTGGCTGTGTTCCAACGAGTTACTTACACACATAAGCTACGCATAGCTTGCTGACCCATGATTAACAGATGGAAGAGAATTTAGACAGCTTTAACCAAAACTAACACACCACAGGGTGGAGCTATGACCATGCTTTCATACTTGCAGACAGTTCATACATGAAAACAGATGCACTTTCAATAGTAGAAGCAGCTGTACTCACACGTCTTCCAAACTCTGACTCAGAAATGATTACATGCCAATTTCACACCAAGTGTCAGATACTCATCAAAAACGGGGGAAGCAGATGGGCTCTTCAAGATGGGCATTTCAACCTTGAAACTGAGCAACTCACTCCATTATTCCAGGAAAGACCTAGGGAAAACCCTCTCTCTGCTTGTTTCTCCAATTATTTATTTTGATAATTAAAACAATTTGGTTATTTTAGCTTTTATTCTGGGCTCTACTTTAGTATACCAAAATTAGTTTTAAAATATTTATTACAAACTTCAAGTCAGTATTTTAAGAAGACATTTATTACAATCTAAACCACCTCGTTTGCTATTATTTGCTAAACTTGGGGGAAAATAATAGAAACTAGGTGGCAGGTGTATGGGTGTTCCCTATAAAACTCCCCTGACAATCTCCTCCCACTGTGCTGAGTGTGACAACAGATAGGCAAAGGAGACCTGGCTCGATCCAAGCACTCCCAGTTGGCTACAGAGAAGGCACCCGAGCTGGCTCTTCAAAGACTACCAGGAATGACCCAGCAAAGATGGGGGCAGGCAGAGGAAACAGCACAGAAGCTCCTGGGTTGTTATAAAACACCTGTGCCAGAACACCACAGATGCTCTGTAGGGTTTCAAACAGAAAAATAAAGGAATAAAGTTTGTTTTCCCCCTTTAACACCTTCTTTCTCTAGCTCCCATCGCTAGGTAAGTCTGAACCACTGCCCTCAAGCCAGGCTCTAGCATTAAAGGTAGAGAGCCTTTCCACAAGAGCAAAGCCTGTCCTAACTGCAAGATGTAAAGAGTAAGGAGAGTATCAACCAAGTAGGAGAGGCAGGAAGCCTGGGAAACATACTGGCAAGATTTTATTCTATCCAGCGTACTGCATGTGGTAGAAATTTAGAATTCTTCTCTTTGGGGCGCCTGGATAGCTCAGTCGGTTAAGTGTCCAACTCTTGATTTCTGCTCAGGTCATGAGCTCAGGTTGAGATCAAGCCCCGCATTAGGCTCTGTGCTGGGTGTGGAACCTGCTTAAGAGTCTCCCTCTCCCTCTACCCTTCCCTGCTCTAAAAATAATCATCTAAAAAAATTATTCAAAAAGAACTGGTTTTCCATCTTTTTCAATTTTTTTCTCTTCCACTCCACTCCTAATTCCAGAAAATTCATCTGTAACCAAGGATTGCTTCAGATATGCTGAGTTGAAGATACCAGAGTTAACCAATAAAATAGCAAAAACATACCAGCATTACATAATACACAATCGTCAAAGAATCAGAACTCATGAGAAAGGAACTTACTTTCCAAATTGATATATCATTTAAGAGAAGGAATTAAGGAGATCTTGAGAATTGTATGCAATTCAACATGTTCTCAGCTTTGAACT
>NW_024424452.1:101463555-101494971 GCF_017311325.1 Ursus maritimus | reverse complement strand
AGCCATCTCCCTGTATTTGTGACTGAAAGTTATATACTTAAAAACAAATCTCCAAAGACAATACATAAATGGCCAATATGCACAGTATTATTTGTCATTAGGAGAGTGTAAATCAAACCCACGAGATACCACTTCACACATACTAGGATGGCTACAGTTTTTTTTAAAAAGGAAGATAAATGTTGGCAAGGAAGGATGTGGAGAAACCGGAACCCTTGTGCATTGCTGGGGGAACATAAAATGGTGCAGCTGCTGTGGAAAAGTCTGGTGGTTCCTCCCAAAGTTAAACATAGAACTACCACATGCCCCAGTAATCTACTCCTAGGTATATATCCTAAAGAACTGTAAGCAGGGACTAACCCATGTTCACGGCAGCATTATTCACAATAGTCAAAAGGTGGAAGGAACACAAATGTCCACCAACGGATGAATGGATAAACACAATGTGGTATATTCATACAATGGAATATTTAATCAGCCTTCAAAAGAAATGAAATTTTGGTATATGCTACAAAATAGATGGACCCTCGGGCACTGGGACGCTCAGTCACTTAAGCGTCTGCCTTCGGCTTGGGTCCTGGGATGGAGTCCTGTGTTGGGCTCCTTGCTCTGCAGGGAGTCTGCTTCTTCCTCTGCCACTCGTTCTCTCAAATAAATAAATAAAACCTTTAAAAAAAATAGGTGGACCTTTAAACACTATGCTAAATAAGACAAAGGACCAACACTGTATGATTCCACTTATACAGGTACCTCGTAGGCATATTCAGAGACAGGAAGTAGAATTGTAGTTACCAGGGCCTAGGGGATAGGTGGAATGGGAAGTTATTGTTCAATGGGTACAGAATTTATGTCGGTGCTAACGAAAAAGTTTTGGATATACGTAATTGTGATGATTATGCAACACTGAACTGTATTTAAATGCCAGTGAACTCTACGCTTACAAATGGTTAAAATGAGAAATAGTATTATATATATATCTTACCAAATTAATTACCAATTAGTAATTAAATGCTTACTACATGTATAGCATTGGGCCAAAAGATAAGTGTGTGTTCGCCATAGCCACACGGATTTGTTCTCCATCTCGCACAGATGTAGGCAAAATGCCTTCTGTAAGACCACATGTCATTTCCAATACAAACAGTAAAATGGCCTATTCTGAAATGCTAATCCGTTTTCCAGGCTCAATCGGACCCCAAAATACATCCTTTATGAAAGATCAGCTTCAGGGGACTTGGAACACATTAAACTCAGCATACATTTTATTTTCAAGCACACAATAAACACCAAACTTTTCCAGTGCTACTATACCCTGTGTGAATTCTTCTCGAATGGAATTGGGTAGAATTGGAAGTTGTTTCTGGTGAGGTTGCTGATGATCAAGAATCAAGACACAGGAGGGGCACCTGGGTGGCTCAGTCAGTTGAGCGTCCGACTCTTGATTTCAGCTTGGGCGGTGATCTCAGGGTTGTGGGATCGAGCCTGGAGTCACCCTCCACACTCAGTGTGGAGTTGGCTTGGGATTCTCTCTCTCCTTCTTCTTCTGCCCCTTACCCCACACACTCCCCAACCAGCAATAAATAAATAAATAAATAAATAAATAAATAAATAAATAAATAAAGTCTTAAAAAAAAAAAAGAAACAAGACACAGGAGGGGTAAAGAAAGTTTTACATATGACATCTTCAAAACCAAGAAATAGCATATGTTACTTTCAAAGTAAAGGATATTTTACCTCAGCCTTCAATCCATAAAGTATTTACTGTGAAATGATCCATGTTAACTCTGCATAATTCTTCTCATAATTTACTTCAAGTGAGATGAGAGCCTAACTACAAAACATGCAATTTTCAACATACTTTGCATTATTTGAAGTATTCGAGGTTGAAAAGTAGAACTCTACAACTTATCTTAAAAGAAAGAGCAAGTTCCAGGAGTTTTTATTGTTTGACTGACAGAACACACAAAACCAGGCAGAGAAGTCCCCAAGGAAATGATGGTCACGCTTCATTGTTGTTTGCCCTTTGGTCCTTCATCTTCTAAGCATTTATTATATTTTATTTTAAAGATATCCCAGACATTTATTTTTATCACAAATGCAATCCAAGTGTGAATAAATAAATGTATTATCTTTTAACATCTGCCCCCCCCATGTTCCTTTAAATAGAAAAAAAGAGCTAAGTGTCTCTTTAAAGCCTAATTGGCCGTAGCTGTCCCACCTATGGTTTTAAAACAGACTGTAACTTATCTTCTGAAATTCCTTCTTGAACTACAGCTCATTCTGTTACAGAAATCCTGGGAAAGAAGTCCTATTGATACTGTCGATAGTCTCCAAAAGGTGAGGGTGGTAACTGGGCTGACGGCAACTGAGAAGGGTCTTCAGCAAACTGAGGACCTGCAGTTGAGAAAGAAAAGGATCTTAAAAACCACCTGAATATTACACAATTAAAAAGAAGAAGTCTTTGTAGAGAGTAACTCAATCAACTCGATCAAAATACTGTGCTAGCTGAGAGCTGTCCTCCGAATTTCTACTGCCTAATTTTCATGAGAGTGCCTCCAAATTTGGTAAAACATGACAGCCTGGCTTCCCTTATGCTCCAGAATGAACAGCTCTCAACTGTTATGCTAGGAAAGTCAGATGGATTAATTATAGCAAGAAGTGAACGCAAGTTTTTAAAGCAACTGCTGTAACAAGCTGCTATAAAGATGGGAAAAATCTCACACCTCTTGACATATTTTTCAGTAGCTATTTAAAATTATTTTCACAAAGTTTAAGTACCTTAGTCATGTTTTAAGAGACATCGGTAATCCGGTTTATACAACCAATTAGAGAATGAGTTCTGAAATGGGAAGACATCCCCTCGCTTGCTGTAGAAAAAAGTCTTACAAAATTTAGTTTTCAAAGGATGGGAGGGCCTGCGAACTAAGAGAAAAAAAAATGTGGGTTTTTTTTTGTTGTTGTTGTTTTAGATTTATTTGAGAGCGAGAGTGAGCAAGCGAGGGAGGGTGTGAGTTGGAGGGCGGGCAGAGGGAGAGGGAGAGAGAAACTTAAGTACACTCTGGGCTGAGTGCGCAGATGGACGCGGGCTCGATAGCACGACCCTGAGATCAAGACCTGAGCCAAAACCAAGAGTCGGATGCTTAACCGAATGAGCCACCCAGGCGCGCCAAAATACGCAGTTCTTAAAAAAACAAAACAAAACAAAACTTTTATGGGAATAATCACAATTATTTTCCTCAGTGAAACTAAAGCAGACTAAAACATAACTGTAAAGAAGAGAGAAAGAGGGCAGTGGTAAAATTCCCTGAAGCTTTCCAATGCTTCAATCCAATGATATATATATTTTTTTCACTATAAAAGCATTATCTGTTTATTTCAGAAAACTAGAGAAGATACTGGGTGAAACAGGTAAACCAAAGATAACCGTTATTACTTAGATACAGTTTTACCTCATTTTTTCCACTGTTTTAAAAACTTTTTCATGTCAGTTAATTAGAAAAATATGATTAACTCTTCAAAGATTTCCCAACACAGCTTTTCAGAAACACATCTCCTGTCTCAAATAAAATGCACTTCTTTTAAAGATTTCCTCTGAGGAAAAAAGGCTAAGCAAAGTAACCTCGACTAATTTCTATAAGACAATGTAACCTGGGGTGCCTGGCTGGCTCAGTCAGTAAAGCATGAGACTCTGGATCTCAGAGTCATGAGTTCGAGCCGCTGGGCAAAGAACCTACTTAAAAAAAAAAAAGAAAAAAGACAGTGTAACTGATGTTTTTGTTATATGTTTCTGATTTTCTGAAAAAACGAAACCTTTCTGATGTTCTATGTGAAGCCTTTCACACTAAAGTGATAAAAACAAACTAAAAAGCAAAATTAGGATGTGCCCATCAGAAGAGATTATTAACTCAGAAGTAATGATTAAAAAGCAGGAACAGAAGGTGAGAGGATCCAGGAGGTCCCCAGATCATCCCTGGCATCTACGGAGCAGTGTGTTTGACAACTGTGCCAAAAAGACACTGTGAATCTCTTGCTAGGCGCCTCAGGGAAATCAAATCAAACTGGGAGCGGTGATCTCTTCCTAACTCTATGCTGAATCTTTTCCAAGCTCCAAAAATAATTTTCAACCTGTGTCGCTATTCGGCATATTTCCTTCCCCAAATGCCAGGTCAAATTTTTCCTACTAAAATCCTCATGATTATGTTTTTGCTTCTTTACAGACAACTGAAGTTTCCTGCAGTTACCAGAAGGTGCACAATTTAACAGCCGAGCAGATATTACATGACCATGTAATGATCACTTAGCCCACAATTTTACTTTTCCCTATATATCAAATAAAAGGAACAATTAGCAACAAATTATTTTACCAACTTGTCAGAAAAATTTTCCCTGCCAACCGTTCAGTGACCCTCCCAAACATAGCCACTTTCTACCACTCTATTTCATTCTCTTCAAAGCAAGCAACACGATCAAATCTCATTTACCTGTTAACATGTTAGTTGGTCTCCTCCCACCAGAATTTAAGTCCTTGCTTACCACTATACCCCAGCATCCAGAACAATGCCTACATACATACATGTACAGTAAGAGGTTGTGATAGACTGCCATTATTGTTACACATCTGCAAGGACCTTCCTTCGAGCACTTCCAAAATGACTGGCAATTTCTTAGAATAAGCACATGAGCACTGACAAAACCTGAGAACTGTAAGAAAGATCAACAGCGAACCATCTAACCAAAGCATCTTGGTTACTGTGGCTAAACACAATAATCGTATCCACATCTACATTTTCAAGTAGAACCAGGGCCTATTCTCGTAACCCTCACTAACCATGGCAAATGTAAAAATCACACACTACCACATTTTAGCAGAAAGACAGGTTCTCTCTAAATATCAAGAGGCCATTCCAGTGTTTGAGCTACGGTAGTAAGCAGGAAGAAGACTCACCATTGGGAAATTGTGCAGAGGCAAATCTTGTCAACAAGATACCAGCTCCTTCAATTAAAGCTAGGAGAATGCCACCCATCGCGGCTGACCCAACCATAGCCACTGGTCCATCTGAATACATTAAAAACAAAGAGATTACTTTACCAGAAAACTAGTTTAATATAAGACTTAGTAAAGGAAAGAGCTGTGCATATGGCTACCTGCTACCCTCATTCCCAACCCTCCTTCTCACTGGCTAAAACCAGGTGTCAACAAACTAAGGCCCACAGGTCAAATTCAGCTCATTGCCTGTTTATGTAGTTTTATTAGCATAGTCATGCTCATTCATTTATATAGTCTATGGCTGCTTTCATGTTACAATCATTGAGCTAAGTATTTGCTAAAATATTTACCATCTGGCCCTTCACAGAAAAAGTTTACTGATCCTTAGCCTAAACCACTAATCCCACCCCCCCAAATTCTGGGTTGCTTTCTGTCCCAAAGATCCAGAAGATGGTTCTAAGCTCTTTATTCTTAACAATGCTATGTGGCAGGTATGACTGTTAACTCCAGAGTACCGACGAGGAAACTACAGCTGGCACAAAAAGTTTGGCAAAATGCCTGGTCACACACTACTAAATGGCAGAATTGGAACTTGAACGGCTCTTAACCACTGTATAGGTCAGAACCTTATGCTCTCTCATTCTTAAACGTTCCAAATAAATACATACTCTTCCTTTTTCCCCCCAAATCACCATATACATGGAAACTAAATTAAGCAATGCTCAGTTTTATTTATTACAGATATCATTAAGACAGATAAGGTTTTCCAAAAATCTTGCTTTTACTAGTGTGTCTATAATGATTGCTTACTTTTTTTTCTTTTTTAATAATGATTGCTTACTTCTTGCTGCCAGTATGGCTCCTGTTAAGGCACCACTTGTGATGGAGTTCCAGGGATCTTCTTTCCCTCTGACTTGAACCATACTGCAGTCAATCATGGAAAATAAACCTCCCCAAACTGCAAAGCTACCTATTTTATTTAAAAACAAAAGAAATTTCATTTTTTCATTTTGTATTTAAAATATTATAGTCAAAAATAACTTTAAATAACAACACTATATTCTTAAAACTCTCACGCTCCAAATACATGCAAACACAAGTTCGGATAAGCACTGAACAGCAGTCAGAATACTTATCTTTCCAATAAAGTGTGGGTTGTATTGTACCAGCTTGAAAATTAGCAATGGCCCAAAGCCTAAAAGAAATAAGCCAGGCCTAGAAGAGTCAGGCTAAACAAATCCAAATCTCCCTTTCAGAACAAGTACCTCTGTTTAAAAAGCAATAAACACAGCAAAGCCACCCGCTTCTTCCCTCCTTCTCCCTTTATAGCTCTACCTTAGCTCTATTTTTTCTTTTCTTCATTAAGTGTCACTGAGCATATACACACTCTATACAAATCACCCGCAGAGACACAAAAGAAAGCCAGCCATCCCGGAATGTATTCTAGATGCAGGCCAATCATGCCAAGGTGGCTAATGGATGCTACAAACAGAATTATGGCACATCAAGGGGAGAGAAATTACCTAACCTCTCTCTCCTTTCTAGTCTTTATTCCTCGAGCATGAAACTAAAAACCACATTAAATCAAATTACTTGGCACTTAAACTCTTCCTAAACACAGTAAAAATGTTGTCAAATAAAAAACAAACACCCACACATACACAAGAACACACAAAATTTTAGACAACACCAAGATTTTAACTGTCAGCATCTCTGGGTGACGTGACACGTGACTTAATTTCTTCGTGCCTGCTTTATTACCCAAATCCTCTATCATGAATGCACATGACTTGCACTGTATGAAGAGTTATATTTATTATGATTAAAGAAGAAAAACTGCCCCCAAAGAGCCTGAGTCACTTTATTCTTTACCCTCTGAAATCTCAAAATAGTGGGGATATGTTAGTAAGGGCAATACATTGGGTTCCAACAAATGTCAGAACCAGATCGTTACCAGAATCCTTTTTCAGTTTTCACATTATCCATTAAATCTAGCAGATATAACCAGATGATGTATAGCATAGCCCTCGTTTCTGGTCCAATACTAGATACCACATACTACATAAAAATAAACTAGTAAACTAGTCCTTTCCTCTAACTCGGTAATTCTACAGCCTGGGAGAGGTCTGATGCCTCTATATTAGAACTACCTCACTAAATTCCTCAAACAAGACTCTCCCAATCCCTCACAAGAGTCTGAAACCTGCCCATCCTCAGAGAATAACTGCCGGAGTAAGCTCTGGTTACTGATGAGACTGAGACTGAGTCCCAGCAGGGCGAGGAGGCTGTCCACCAGGAGGAGGCTGCCCAGTGTGAGGAGCCAGAGGCCAAACAGGGTAAGAAAGGGGCCTCAGCCTGGCACAGAGCTGAGTATATCCATGTGAAAGGGCGGCGTGCTGCGAGGTGCCACAGCCCAAGCAGGGCAAGGATGGAGGTATTCATATAAAGAGGGAGAAAGTAAGAATAAACTCTATGTGGCTGGATTGGAATTGAGGTCCTGGTATAAACTCATGATTTTCAATATGTATGTAATAATATAGATATAAATTCGGGTGTGTGTGTGTGTGTGTGTATATATATATATATATATATTTTTTTTTTTTTTTTTTTAAGACTTTACTTATTTGACAGAGATAGAGAGACAGCCAGCGAGAGAGGGAACACAAGCAGGGGGAGTGGGAGAGGAAGAAGCAGGCTCCCAGCGGAGGAGCCTGATGTGGGGCTAGATCCCAGAAAGCCGGGATCACGCCCTGAGCTGAAGGCCGAAGCTTAACGACTGAGCCACCCAGGTGCCCCCAGGTATATATATTTATCTTGTGGTTAGTGTGTGTTTACATATATACATATACCCTCCCAGGCTCTATTACCAAGAAGGCCTGGGAACAGCAACACCCCAACAGCAAGGATACACTTCACGCCCAGATTTTGGCTTCTAAATACCATTCTCAACTAAAAGGAACCAGAGCTCTGTGGAGACAATGGCTGACTCTATGGTTAGGGCACGACAAATACAAGATGAGCCTGGAGTATCTTGTTCCGAAATGCAAAAGATGCTTGAAGAATGATGGGGATGTGTCAAAAGCCCCCATGAAATTTCCTCTATGAAAATATAAGGCTCTTCAGGACACAACTATGATTTTCCCATGTTGCCTGTCCGCTGGATTTTGACTGGAAAAGCTCAGTAAATGCTCACTGAATTAAACTGAAAATGTCATCCCAGCATTTTTATAAAGCAAGACACCATAAAGACTTCTCAATAGTTTCCTTAAAAAAGCCAATCCCGAAGATTTGTAATAAACAATCCCAATTCACTCATACCACAACTTAGTCTTCCTCTATTTTTACCCTGAGTGTTTAAATTTAGAATTTAGAGTTACAGAAAAGTTGTGAAGATAGCACAGAATTCCCATATATCCCACATCCAGTTTCTCCAATTTCTAACATCGTACATTTCCATAGTGCATTTGCACAATTAATGACCCAATATCAATACAGTACTAAGTAAAGTCCACACTTAACTCAGATTTGTTTAGTTTTTATGTCCTTCTGTTCCAGGATACCAAATTACATTTAGTGGTCACGTCTCCTTAAGCTCCTCTTGGCTGTGACATTACCTGACTGTTTTTTTAATCCATCGAGAAAGCATTATTTGATAGAAGCAGCCTCTTAAAAGACATAAAAACCTGTATGACTTCTGCATATATTGGGAGTTCAGGGTTCGGTGTGTGCTTTAATACTACTATCATTCTTGAACAACACGGTAACCATTAAAGCAAAGGAAAATCAGTCACTATTTACTTTCCAGGGGTATAATTATTATAGAGGGAAAAAGAGATACACCATCACTTCAGCCCTCACAGCTTCAATTTCCCCATCTGGAAAATGGGGATAATTATACTTACCTCTGGTGGTGGTGTGAGGATCAAAATAATGCTGTAAAACCCTTAGGAGAGTGCTTAGCACACAGCAAGCACCCGATGAACGGCAGCTCTTAGCTAGTCTTCCAAAGAAAAATACGCTAAAAACAAAGACAGGACTATTTCTTCTGTCACACAAAATTACTAAGGAATGACTAAAAGAATTTAGTCTTTTTCATGTTTACATGGTCTCTGCAACCTGACTATCTTTGTAAATGAATATAGCCTCCAAGCTTTTATTTATTTATTTAAGAGAGAGAGAGAGAGTGTGTGTGTGTGTGTGTGTGTGAAAGAGAGAGCATGAGATGGGGGAGGGTCAGAGGGAGAAGCAGACTCCCCACTCAGCAGGGGGCCTGATGCGGGCTCGAAGCTGGGACTCCAAGATCATGACCTGACGTGAAGGCAGATGCTTAACCGACTGAGCCACCCAGGCGCCCCACCTCCAAGCTTTTTTATCATCTCTCTTCTCCCAACTTCTGAATAACCACGTTGAAAAAGTGTAATGAGTTCTTTTCGAATTCTGCACTGACCTCTGCACAACATCCAAAGCCTAACCCCGGCGAGGAGCCTGAGCAGCACCGTCAGTTCTCTCTCATGAAACCCCGATCCTTCACATCACAGTCTCTTTAGCTCTGTACCACCCCAGGAGCTACCACTCCTGACTCTCACAAACCTAAGCTTTAAACACACTGTCTTCCTTTTGGATAAGAGGAAAAAAGAAAACAAAACCAAAACACCACTGAGCGTTTGAAGGACAGAGACAAAATTTTCAAATGAATGGATGCAGCAATTCCAGTTAACTTTCCGAATAAACCATAAATCCAGAAGAACTTACAGAGACAGTAATTTCTAACAAGCTGTTAGACTGAACTAAGCTTCATCTTCAAACGAACAAGAAAAGATATTCTTAAGTACAAATGGAAAAATTCTGCTTACCTCCCAACTGTGGAGCCCTGGTTTTAATAGCCGTCAAACTCCCTCGTAGTCTGTGGTTTACTCCCTATAAAGAAGCAACCAAAAATACAGTAGAAGTACAATACATTTCCAGCCCACTGATAGGCCAACCGGTGATATTAGCAAATCCAGGTTTCAAGTGATGATAAAATAACACCATTCACCTACTTACCACTGGAGAATTACGAAAACCTTTTATTGCTTGAAAGATACCACCACCTATGGTACCCATCGTAAAGGCCCCACCACAATCATCGACAATTCGCCAAGGGCTAAGAACAAGGGGAAAAAAAAAAAAAAAAAAGATGACCGTATTTCTCATTTATGAACCATAAAATTTTTCTTTGCTAACACAGTAATCAATGCAATAGATTCCAATGCAGGGCCCACTGCAACCAATAAAATAAACATTTAGACGCAAGGATTCTGAACATAGCTGTATCTATTCAGCTCCAAGCCATAAGGAATGGAACTGGTTTTAACTCCCTACTGTTAACAGTACTTAATTTTCATTTAATAATTAGCACATCTATTAACAGTTGGGCACTGAAGAAAAGTGAATAAACAACTATGTAGGAAATTACATTACAATCAATGCTGATCCAATCTCCCAGGGATCAAAGTAAGCTCTCCAGCTGCAGTAAAATTTAAAGTTGAGATGCCACCAGCAACCCCCCCCCGCCCCCCGCCAAATGAACATTCAATAGGGGCAGAGGGAGACCAATTTAAAAAATTTTTTAAGTTTGAAATTCTTTCTGGGTTTATGGAGTCCCATTAGCACTTGGAACTTTAGTTTGTATTAGGGCCATTTAACACACTGGAATACTCTAATCTCCAATAATTAGAGGTTATATTTGTAAACCCAGTTTCCAAATGTAGCAACCTAACTTATACAACACAATGAAATCTGAATATGTGATCAGAACAGAACTACTATTCTAGGAATCTGGCTTATAAAAAAGTCTGTGAATGGTTAAATTCATTTTTTAAAAAAGATTATTTATCTATCTATCTATCTATCTATCTATCAGAGAGAGAGAGAGAGAACAAGCAGGGGGAGCAGCAGGCAGATGGAAAAGCAGGCTCCCTGCTGAGCAAGGACCCCGATGTGGAACTTCATCCTGGGTGACCTGAGCCAAAGGCAGATGCTTAACCAAGGGTCACCCAGGTGTCCCTGGTTAAATTCATTTTAGACCCACTGTAACCAAAAGCAATTTATTTGATTTAGTCTCAAGGGTGAAATGCCACATAATGAACCCATGGGCAATCTACTTGCTCAAGTAAACTTGTGAATTCAGTGTAGTTGCTGCTGGAGAATTTGAATGAGTAATTTCTGACTTTGGTGGACAGGAATACAAAACCTTGCAGTCAAAACACCATATTCTTTTTCAAGTATAGTACAAATCAGGATCTTGTACAGAATGACTATCTCATGCAGCACACAGTCCAACTGTCAGCAGGATGCTTTCGGGTCTTGCTAACCAAGGCTTTCTTTTGTGATCCTAAAAGCAAAATCAGCAACATCTGGGAGTTTGTTAGACCTGCAGACTCTCAACACTTTACCCAGGACCTAATGAACCAGAGTTGATAGTTCAACACGATCCCAGGTGACTTGATTTCACTTTAATAGTTTAAGAAGCAGTGCTTGAGACTAAAAAGGATTAGGAAATTGCTTTAAAATGGTAGAAACACTAATAGTAAGTATAGAGAAAAGACAAAGGAGAATGAATTAGCGGCTCCCTCTGAGTGGTGGGTCAGTATTTAAAAGATCTAGTCCAAATGATCTTATTAGTTGGGGATTTAAAAAATCAGTAAAGAACAGCAGGATTCAGATCAGAGAGCAGCCAGAGTATTCCAAGAGAGATATCTAAAACAAAGGCAAGATGGGAATAGTTTCTGAACTCTGGCTAAATCAAAATGTTCCTGCAGAGAAGGGATGGGCTACACAAAAGGAAAGCTGAAGCTAGACTCTAAGAGAATGGAAGGGCACCTGGGTGGCTCAGTCTTTAAGCGTGGGCCTTGGCTCAGGTCGTGATCCCAGTGTCCTGCCTCTCCCACTCCCCCTGCTTGTGTTCCCTGTCTCACGGCATCTCTCTCTGTCAAATAAATAAAATCTGAAAAAATAATAATAAAAAATAAAAGAATGGAAATACTAGACAAATGCAGGTAACACAAGTAACATAACATGATTATCATTTATTAAGTATCAACTATGTTTCAGATGCCTTCCATGGAAGTAAGACCTATGATTTTCAAGAAAGTTAGGTTATTCTCCAATAGAATCTCTAAGTTTTTAACTTTGTGAAAAAGAGTATTTCTGTCTCCTCTCCATTTTACAGGGGAACAGAGGCTCAGAGATTAAGTAATTCGCCCAAGATCATAGAGGTAGTAACCAACACAATTTAAATACAAAATGTAGGACTCCAAAGCTCCAAATCCTTTCCATTATATCATATGGACTACGGGTTTTTGAAAAGAAACATATGGTAAAAGGAAGCATTAAGGATGACTAAGTCCATATGATGTATTAAAGGGGGGTGGAGGTAAGGAGAGCAATTAGGAAGCTATTGCAAAAGGCGTTAAGGATGCCAGGTAAGAATGTGGCAATAGGCATGGAAAGGCAGAGTTATGAAACAATTCAGACAGCATATGGTGTACATGTTTGGAGGCGGGGTGGAGGAAGGAAAAAGATTCTTATAGTTTGAGCTTGGAGGATTTGAGAAAATGCTCTTACCAAACAAGGCAGTACAGAAGATCAAAGCAAGTTTGACTACAAAACTAACCAGAAAACTGACTGTATTGCTTCAGGACATATGTACTAAAAGAAAGCAAAGGGACCACCTAATCAATCAGTAGATGAAAACTCATTATTCTTATACCATCCTTAATTCAACAAAGTTAAAAAATTTATCCTTCTGCCAGCCTGTGTCATTATACCATATCCAACAGCAGCTGGTAACAACAGTCTACAATGTGCTGAATCCTGCATGTGTAAGCACAATTTAGGAAGGGGGATAATTACATTTGGTAATTTTAAAGAGCCGGGAGGTGCTGAAACGTGCCCTGTATCCCACTTCATTAAAAAAAACAAAAACAAAAAAAAAGGCACAAAGCAGGTAACATGGCTACTGTTGACAAGGTAATAATATAAAGTCCCAGGCACTTTCACAAAATTGAGGACATTTGCTTTTGCTTTAGCCCAATAAGCAGGTGATTAATCCAAATAACAAGATTTGATTTCTCTCTTAAGACCCCCAGAAGCCTTAAATTTAGGCAACCTGAGACCTCTGACAGCAATTACCCGTTTTATAACTATGTATGCGCCTGATTTATTCATGATGTTACTCTTTGAACCCCTAAAATGGTGACCACAGAGACTTCACTCGAATATTGAATACATGAATTTCTGTTCATGGTTTCTCAAAGAACACATGCTACTATTTCTATTTTCCAGATAATCCTCGTCGCACTTCTCCCCCAAGGGGGAATTCGAAGGATGAAAACGAGGCTCCTGCCTACAGGTGCTTATCCAAGCCCTTTGGATAAAATCTCTGTTCTATACATTTGAAATGGTTCGCCCTGCGGACACATGTCACGATACGAATAATGCCTTAAGAATGGCATCCCCCTCAGAGGCCTACTGTCCATTCCTCAACACAGGAACTGAGCAAAGCGAGACATGGGGACGCGTCCAAGGTCACCTCAGCAGACAGACAGGATTATTATGGACCCCGCACAAGATCAACTATGCCCTAGGATGGGAGCAGGTTCCGAGGCTCCATCAAGCCCAAGCCTGGCCCTCCTCATCCAACGCAAGGTCACCAAGGTGCCGGGTTGTTGGCGGCGAGGCTGCCACACGCGACCCGGGGAACACAGGGCTGGTAAGCCGACTGGCTGCTCTAGACGGCGCTGCCTATGATTACCAAACCCACGTCGACAAGCCTGCGACTGAGTTCAGCTTGCACCTCCGGGCACCACACAGGGGAGGACGAGGACCACAGGCAGAGGGGTAGGAGGAATGCAAGAAGAGTGGTAAAGCTCACCAAGGCTCTCGCGCGTACTCCTCCATCTTGACTCCACCTGCGCGAGTGATGCCGGGCAAGTTGGGCGGAGCCTGACCCCAGCGGCGGAAGTGATCTCGAGAGGAGGGCGTTAAGGTCTATGTGTATTGGTTCACCGTTTCCTCCCGCAACCAATGGGGGCCTGGACTTCAGGGCAGCGTGGGGGCGGGGCAGAGACGCCGCGAGGCAGAGGTGGCCCCGCTTAGGTCCTCGAAGGCTACGAGTCTGGGCTACGTGGACCGGGAGGAACCTGATGGCGAGGAGTTCAGGTTACCGGGTCACTGAAGGCTCCGTAGACCGAGATAAACCTGGCATCATTCAGCTAGGGTTCACCAAATTTCCTAAATACATTTCTTTTGTTTGTTTGTTTTTAGTACCTTGGCTGCTAGTTGGGAATTAATATTAGCTAATTCACGATGGTTTGTGAAACTCTTAACCAACTACACGGAGCAGGAGCAGGATTAGGATAGACTGCGTCAGAGTCCTTATAGTCACAGTGCTTGGAAAGTGATAGATGTTCGATAAATGCTTTTGAAGTGAACTTACCTGGGCCATCTTGAATGCGGTGACCAATTTGGGGCTGTCAATTGAAGGGACAAAAACAGGACCGCTTCCTGTGCACCCTCTAAAAGATCACCAGAAGATGTGAGGGTTGTTTAGCTCAGAAAAGAGAACACCAAAAGGATGGGAACCCATCGACCTCTTTTAGCTTATAGTCCACAAAACCTCAGTGATGTGATGTCTGTTAAAGGAACTCTTCTCTATTCCTTTTGAGATTGACTTTAAAATATGTATATATTTAGGGTGCCTGGGTAGCTCAGTTGGTTAAGCGCCTGCCTGCCACTCGGGTCATGATCCCAGGGTCCTGGGATAGAGCCGGGAATTGGGCTCCCTCATCAACAGGAAGTCTGCTTCTCCCTCTACCCTACCCCCCTTGCTCTTGATATCTTTCACTCTCTCTTTCTCTCTCTCTCTCTCTCAAATAAATAATTTTTAAAAATATGTACATATTTATTTTATGGAAAAATTAGTGCAGTTCATAGGGAACTGCAGTGAAGAGAGGTACCCACAAAATCTTGAAAATAAGGTAAGCAGATAAACTAAACCCTCCACAGAACTGAAGATTGTCGGTAAAGTGTATCCTTATGTGAAAAGAACACTTCACACTAGTCATCTGATTTTTATGTGTAAAAAGTCCAAGAAGTCTTTTTGCGGAATGTGACTGTAATTAAGAATCTTTAAATCTAATTAATTGCACGGGCTGAAGAGAGAATGTGGGAGATGGGCAACAAGAGGAGCCAGAGAGCCAGAATTTGATATTTAGTCAGCATCCCAGACCTAGCGGGTATGAATATTTCAGTATGTAGACATTGGCATTCTCATGGGGCAAGGATATTTTTTTCTGTTCTCACCAGGACCCAAGTGAAGTATTCCTTAGCTCTAGCTACCTCCCTTTGCTCTTATTCAATATTCATTATGCAGCCTTCTGATTGTTATTTTGTTTCTGAATAGATTTTCCTTTAAGAGAGAATTCCCTGGCCTGTGCTCAAAACTATTCCTGTCCACTTGGTAGTTATACTAGTTTATGCATCTGCCTCTTGTGACCTGGATTCTTTTGAATCAATCACCAGGGATGGTGATAATACTGAGTTTGTGAGTTTACAAAGCTGAGGGCCAGACTCTAGGCTGTGGTTTCCAGCTCACGCCATTCTAACAGTCCCTATCTGAAAGTCCATTTCTGTTCTGGGAGGCACTGCTCAGATGGCCAGCGAGCATTCTTAGACTTCTCACTCTTTGCTTTCTTTTAACTGCAACAGATAACAGGGTGTACCAGGACATTTTGGGCTGGGTAGGGCCTTGGACTTAGCCTTTGTTGGCCAGAGGGGGAAGATGTCACCCCTCCCTCAAAAATATCCATTTTCATCTGATGATGAAGAAAAGAACTTGGAAGAAAAGAACTAGATACTCTAATCTCCTCCTAGTGAGTCTGAAAGATGTTTAAGGAACGGTCGTGGCCCTCACCGAAAGAATGGTCAAAGACATGGAGGAATGATGGAAGAAAGGAGTGGGGGTCCTTGGGAGAAAAGTCACAATAAAGGCGAGGGGAGTTTGAACTGGTGATTCAACACAGCAGGGTATATTGGTGAAAGTTAGTGTTCTGGGCCCCGTTGGAGACTGTTGCTGGAACCCCCTGTGATCTAGGTCCTCTGGGTATTGCTTTGGGGAAAATAGCTCAATGTGTGAACTAAAAGAACTGTGACTTTGGGGCCTGTTTTGCTGTGAGATTTTCCTTCCTACAAGGGGAAAAGAAGGTGAGATCAAGGTAAGGAACGAGGCGAAGAAAGGGAGATCATCCCTCGTGCCTCAAGGAACCACCTGGATGGATGAGCTCCATGAAGTAGCCAAGTCTGGCAGGGCACTGGTGCCTTCTTCCCCACTCTGAAGTGATTATCCACCCCTGCCATCCCCCACAGTTAGCTTTTATTCATCTTTCACTCTTGTACAGTCAGACCATTCTTGGGGGAGGGGCCACTGATAAAGCCTAAGGTTGGCGAGAGATGACCATCTGATAGATATCAAGGGTGCACAGGTAATGCTGAACCAAGAGAGAAACTAGAGGGATTATAACCCAAGTCAATTATAAGACCCTCACTCTGTGCTCAGGATTGTCCTAGTTTTAGGATTAGGGTGGAGAGAGTACACAAAATATTGGTATGGTTGCTACCCTCTGGGTCCTCAGAATGTACTTGGGGAGAAAGAATGCACTCTTGAGGAATAGTTGGGTCAACATAAAATGCCAAAATGTGTGACATAGAACATGGTTAGTGCTCGAGGCACTGAGAGGAGAGAGGGAGCCCTGGGGGTCTGAGTGTGCTCACAAAATGTGTGTGATCAACTGGCATTTAAGCCACGGTCTGAAGAATGGTCAGATTCTGATCGCTGGGGAGGAGAAAGTCAGGCATTAGAGGTAGAGGGAATGACAACAGCAAAGGTATGGGCAGGAACTGGGTGGGTTGCTGGTCTCACAGGAGAATAGAAAGACTAAAGCAGTGAGAACAAAGCTATATCAAGTGATAAAGTTTTAGGGCAGAAGATGTAGAGAATGACAGAGAAGCAAGGCTGGGGGAGTAAGCTGTGTCAGGAGCAGTTCTCCAGGGATCTTTCATCTGTCTACACATTTAGAACTAACGTCCTTCAGGTTCTGTTTTAAGAATGTTTCTCCAAGCCTTAGAGAGCTAGAGACAGGGATTTCCTCTGGAGCAGTTTTAATTACAGGATAGTAAAGGCAGAGATGGCTCCCTTCCCTCATTGGGCCAGATTTGTTTCCCTTCCAGGGTAATGAAGACATACTAGAGTTTTATCTCCTGTATTAATATAGCTGAAGGAGTTCATTCTAGAAGAATACAGTGAGGTCATAGGGTAAGGAGGAAGCCTGAAATAACTTTTGTGGGGAGTGTGCAAAAGAATAAACCACAAATGAGTAAAAGAACCAGGAATGCTTCTTTCTACACAGACCCAACCTATGGAGGAAGGGGGTTGGCCATTTTCAGAATCTGCCCCTCCCAACCGCTCAGTACCCTTGAAGTTCCTGGACCTACGTAGGTTGAGCTCCATTGAGCCAGAAGCTGTGGGAGTCCTAAAGAGTTTTGTCTACCCAAAGGTCACAGGCCATGTATGCGGTTCCAAACTCCCCAGTGCTGAGACACTCAAGTTGGCATGGACAAGTGAGGCCAGCACCACAGCCGACTCTTGGGTCTAGGGATGCAGTCTGTGCCTGGCGCCTCTTTGATGGGCAGAGAGGTTTTAGTCAGGGTGAGGGGGGAGGGAGGCAAGCTCTTACGTCTACCCTCTTGCCCTCCCCCTTGCTCTCCTTCCAGGGGGAACATTAGTCTGGCGAGCATGGTCTCAGAGCTCCCTTCTACTCATATCCACTCATCTCAGGAGTGCTGGGCCAGCCCAGTGGCTTGCTTCCAGAGACGAAGTCTGCTGCTCTAGAGAAACTCCCAACGTCCCCCCCCCCCAGAAGAGAACCAGTGTGATTCTGTAAGGACTAACCATACGTTGAGTGCTGACAATGTGTCTGATGCTGTGACGCGCTCAGCATGCATTATCTTCTCTAATCTATTTAACAACCCCATTACCCTGTGCTGGAGGCACTTGTTTTCCCTTCAAGTGGGGACTTTTAATGTCCTCACGTTCCACTTGGGGCCCAGAAGGCTCAGAGAGGACAAATAACTTACTCAAGGTCGCACATCTCAGATTTGAGCCCACGTCATTTGACTCCAGAGCCTGTGGTCTTATCGGCTATCCCACACTGCCACCCCAGATTCCTGAAAATGTGCCTTTCCTGGCCATCCAGCCCAAGGAAGAGCCACCCGAAGCATCAGTTAACTTGGCTCTGGTTCCCTATGCTCATCACGACCACCACCACGTATATGGCTACAAGACTGGGGGTCTCTCTTTCTTCCTTTCTCTCCGTTCATCCTAACACCGTGCGGGGTAGGCTATGCCAGAATCCCCTGACACTCAAGATGTATTTGTTTCTGATGGAAGTGGCTTCTGAGCTGGGGTGATTATTGCCCCCTACAGAGTCGGGGGACACTGGTCCCTCACTGCAGGAGCTGGAGGAGACTGTGCTCATGGGCTCTGTGTTCCCGAATCTTCCGGACTCCACTGTGATGCCTTTCAAGGGAAGACTTTCAGAGTCTGTGAGCCCACAGTCCCTGGGGACCGAGGGGGCAAACAGCTTCGGACTGAGTCATATCAGAAGAGCCAGCTGTTTGGAATTGCGGAACCCGAGGCAGAGAAGATGCAGGGGTTTGTCTGCAGAAACATTGGTTAGGAGGCGATGAGTCCTGCCTTGAAGTTGGGAAGCTCTGGATTTATTTTCTGAGTGTGTTCCCTGAGCAGAGACCACTGGCCCCAGAGAGAAGGCCACTGAGACCAGATGGTACAAAGGCTGCCCTGGGGTTGAAGGCGGTAATTTGCATTCAGGCCCTGACTGCTCTTTGGGAGGAGTGAACACCACTGGCAAAAAGCCTAAGAAAGAAAAATCCTTGGAGGCTGGAAAGAGAGCTGCTCTTAGTGGACTGGGGACTAGAGGTTGGCCAAGATGGTTCCAGAGCCAGGGATCCCAGGATATGATGCCTCTTCCAGAAAGCTCCTGCTGGGCAAGAGTGAGAGTGAAGACTGAGTGACCCAAGGAGGGACTGGAGTAGGGGTGGGGTTGGGCTAGCGGCTTGTTGGCAGGGGTAGGCAGTGTCCTTTCCATCCAGCAGATCAAGCTAAAGCCCATCTCAGGCTAGCTCAAGCCCTTTGCTATACTCTCTGGGCTGCCCACCCTGACTGCTTCCTACAAAATAGAGTCTAGCCACTCACTGTCTCATGTGTATGTTTGAACCTGATGTTCACTACAACCTTACAAGGTTGGTACCACTGCTGTCCTTATTCACAGATGATGAAGCCACGTCTCAGCCACGAGACCGGTGAGTAGCAATACCTCAGGGCTTTTGGCCTGGAGGGCCCAGGCTGAACTAGGAAACCATCTTGCTCTCCAGCCTCCCCTGTTGTGCTTCCTTACGGCCCCTGGACTTCTTTTTTGAGGCATTTTGTAGGCTTTTAATTTTTTAATGACTTATTTGAAATTATTTATCTTCACTGATGGAAAGTAAGCTGCAAGAAGGTAGGGGTCCCATTGACTTTTCTTTTCCTTTTTTCTTTTCTTTTCTTTTTTTTTCTTTTCTTTTCTTTTCTTTTCTTTTCTTTTCTTTTGTAGTTCCCACACCCAACATAGAGCTTGAACTCATGACCCTGAGATCAAGAATCACATGCTCTGCCGACCGTGCCAGCCAGACACCCCGATTTTCTATCCTTAGTTACATGCCTTGCCCTTAGGACCACGCCTGACACATAGTAAGCACTCAGTAGATACACGCTTCCCAGCTCACCGATAGAATGATGACTGCCTTTTAAAAATGACAACCTCCAGGGTTCTCCAAGCCCATCTTCCACCCTGCCTCTCAGGCTACCTGCCTCACCTCTGCGCTCCAGTCCCGTCCGTCAGTGCCATCGCCTCCTCAGCCTTAACCTGAAGCTGGACTAGTGGGCATTAAAGGCAGGGCCAAGTTTTTGTCCCAGACGATCCCTGGACTCAGGAAATGCTGATCAGGTGACTGTCTCTCTCTGGCTTAGGATGGAAAGACGCCAGGAAAGATCGAAGCATCTACCCTGATGGGTTACACCAGGGCTTCTAGAAGGGATTTTGTGGCAGGAGGGGGGGGTGCAGGAGATTGAGTGTCTCTGTGACTTGTGCAGGCAGCTTGATGGATGAGCAGTGGAAAGCCATTTTATGAAACATGCCAGGCCCGCTGCAATAGTATCCCTCCCAACAGCCCAGAATTATATTTCCCTGAAGACACACTCAATCGTGCCCTGGATTTATATGTGGGTGGCAGCCTGCCGGCTCCTGCTCGGCCCTCCCCAAGGAGGTCTATGTACCGATGCCCCAGCAGGGGAAGAAGCAGATGAGAACCAGGGAGGTTTGAACCCTCTTCCCAAGAGCCTTGGTGCTTCCTGGAAATGGACAGTCCTTTAAGAGTTCCCTGACTTGTGCGGGTCATACTTTCACCCTAAACAGCCTACCAGTTTTCAGTTTGGGTACACAGTGAAGATTTATCCCACCCCCACCCCCCCAAAAGTGGCTGAGCCTCTGATACTGGGTGCTCAGGTTCTCCTGCGCAGAGAGAATGGGTGGGCGGGTAGTTCGCGTATCTTTCCCGCGGCTGTAAACAACCGGGAGTCCCCCAGCACATTACCAAATACAGTAGAAAGGAGGCAGTGGACCCCGCACCGACCACGGCAACATCCAGCCGGGATGCAGAAGTCAGATATGAGCCTGAGCAGGGCGCGCCTGGGGCCGGCCTGTTTCTGACCCCCCACGGCCCGGTCCCCGCTTTTCTGGCTCTCCTGTGGCTCTGAGCAGCTTCTGCCAGCCTCTGCATTTTTGTATCTTTTTCTCATTGCGTGGCCCCCTTGTCTTTAAAAGGCTAAATGCTCTGTACTAAATTTGGTCACACAGAGCTCCAAGATTCCCTGGAATGTCCTCAAGTTTCAAACAGCTCTGACAGCGAGGCAGGCCCGCCCCCTGCGTGGGGATTGGTTCTCGGTTCAGGGCCCGGCAGTCGTCAAGCCTCATTGGCCGCGGGTTAGAGCAGCCCGGGTCCACCAGCCCTGGGCTGGGAGCAGGCTAACAGTTAGCGCTCGGGCACCTGTGGCACTGCGGGGCAGGGCGGAGGAGCCGCGTCCTCTATCAGCTGGGGGTCTGCGCCCAAGCCCACTCTGCTCCGTCCAGACCAGCCTGTGCCTGCCCCTCACGGCCCCCCAGGACTCCCGTAGACCCCCGGCCCCCCAAGAGCCATAGCCCACTTTGCCAAGATGTCCAAGGTAGCCAAGTACCGCCGGCAGGTGAGTGAAGACCCCGACATCGACAGCCTGCTGTCCACCCTGTCTCCCGAGGAGATGGAAGAGCTGGAGAAGGAGCTGGACGTGGTGGACCCGGACGGGAGCGTTCCCGTGGGCCTGCGGCAGAGAAACCAGACGGAGAAGCCGCCGCTGGGCACGTACAACCGGGAAGCCATGCTCAACTTCTGTGAAAAGGAGACCAAGAAACTTATTCAGAGGGAGATGTCCATGGATGTGAGTGTGCAATACGCTAGAGGGAAGGGGGGAGGGCAGGGAGGGGAGGGAGACCCGAACTCGTGACCAGGATGCTTCTGTCCTCGGAGGAAAAGGTCTTGCTGGCAAAAGATGTAACAATTCAGAACCGATTACCATCCTCTGAGCGGGCAGTGTGAACCTCTTTCCCATAATTTTTGTTCCAAAGCACAAGTTGGCTCTGTTGGGAGAACTCAACATCCCGCAGTAGCAGACAGGGCTGCTGGTGGAATGGGAGCTGGAGAATGTCCTTGAAGCGTTCATTGTCAAGTTGACTCCATCCTTGGCCCCCAGCACTTTTTTTTCCCCCTGCACATTCATTTCATCCATTGTGGGGGAGGGGGCAGAGGATAGAATGATGCTTGCAGTCTCTTGGCAGCCACCCCAGAAAAGAAAGTCAGGCCTCCTTGCAGAACTGCTCATTTTGAAGCCCTCTGGCCCTGTGGGCAACTCATGGCACATAGACCATCTGAGGAGGCTTAGCAGCAGATGGGCGTCCCAAAGCAATGGGAGTCAAGGGTCAGGGGTCTGTGAGGTGCGAAATGCATCTTCACCTGATGGCTTCGGTTTCCCTCCCAGGGAAGCTGGGGTTTGCACTTCCTAGACGAACATCTTGAGGGAGCATCCCCTCATTTTGGTCATAAGTCCTTTTATAAGTCAGCAAGTCCCCTTTGCTGGGGCATAAAGATATTTCCCAGCGGGGTTCTGCCTTGAGGGGGAGACAGAGGAGGGGCAAGGGCAAGCAGGGCCGTTCTGGAAACATCTGCTGACGTCTAGGATGGGCTTTAAGCAAAACCTGCCTTTTGTTTTCTTGGCTTGGCACGGAGGACCATGTATTCATATGTGAGTTTTCTTGGGGCGAACTAGACTAGCCTCCACCTGAGTGTGACTGTCGGAGTTCCTTGTCCGCTGTACAGAGGGGTTAGTGGGCAAGCTGTCCTCTCTCTGTGAGCCGGTTCTTACGGGCCACGTCTCTTGTCCTTCTGGATTCTTGCATGAGAAAGTTCAGTCTCAGTTCTTGTCCTTTGTTTTAATTCTATGGAAACCAAGACCCAGAGCTTCCCGTGATGTGTTCATCCTCCCAAAGGAAATGAGAAAGGCAATAGTATCCCCCAGAACTCCTGTGACGTGTCTGGCTGGGTAGGAGATTGTCCCGGACACTAGTCACAGAGCACGTTTGCGGACACAGCCCTGGCTCCTTCAGTGAAGGGATGGGGGAGGAGGGGTGAGGGAAAGTGAGGGAGGGGAACTGGACCTCTGTCTCTGTCCCTACCACCCTGGGCCCATGTTTAAGGCGTCACCAAGACGCTGGGAGTGAGGGGAGTCAGAAGGCTCAGGAATTCATTACCCTGTGGGCAAGGGGATCGCCTCTGACGCCACTCGGATAATGACGAACAAATACTAGAACGTTTACGGAAAAGATGAGAGGATATAGGGGACTCCCTGTGAGGGCCTGGTACTTCAAGACAGCTATCAGGACATGTCACGAAAGCCATGCAGCACACCCAAGGCTTTGGCATCTCTGTAAATCCCCCACTTGGACCCCCGACTTTCACTCTGGGGCCCGGCCCTCCTCTTCCCTCACTCCTAGTCCCCAGACTCTGTGCCCAGTGGCTTCTGGTATGCAGAAAGATACTCCCGAGGCTAAAGTCAAATGCAGAACATTCTTTTTTTTTTTTTAATATGTTGGTTTTCAGTGTCATAGTTCTTTTTTTTTTTTTAAGATTTTATTTATTTATTTGACATAGATAGAGACAGCCAGTGAGAGAGGGAACACAAGCAGGGGGAGTGTGAGAGGAAGAAGCAGGCTTCCAGCAGAGGAGCCTGATGTGGGGCTCGATCCCAGAACACCGGGATCACGCCCTGAGCCGAAGGCAGACGCTTAACCACTGAGCCACCCAGGTGCCCCCAAATGCAGAACATTCTTAATCCCAAAGCAAAATGCTTCAGCTGTGGAGAGTGTGAGGGACTGTCGGGCTCCTGAAAACTGCATTTTCAAAAGGCTTTTTCCTCAGCCCACTGAAACCATGGCCAGCCTCACCTCCCCGGCCCCACCTCCCTCACCCCTGCCAGGTACACACTTGTTTCTGCAGACAGAGTCCGAGTCAGGGAATGGAGGGTGGGGTGTGTGTGCACGTGTGTGTGTGTGTGTGTGTGTGTGTGTGTGTGTGTGTACATCCTTGGTATGAGAAGATGGCTTCAGCGCCATTTTTCCCTTGTAGGGATAGGCCGTTCCCACTCTTCCTCATCCAGTCCAAGGGCATATGCCGGCAGAGTGGCTGGGTGGCGTTTGCATCCCAAGCCACGAGCAGAACCATCTCTGTAAGTCTGGATGAATGGCAATGAACCCTACGAAGTGACTTCTTAAGCACCAGTACCAAGCTAGTAAGTGTGGGATTAAGAACTTGGATTTGAGGGCCAGAAAAGCCTGGTTGGAGTACCAGCGTCTCTTGCTAATAGTGTAACTAGGTAACTTACACGTTACCTGCACTGTGTCCCTTCCCTCAGCCACACGGTATCCAGCCCGTAGGGTTGTTGTAAAAACGGAGAGGACAATGCGCTTAGCGCCGGGCTTGGCAAATAATAAATGCGCAATAAACGGCAGCTATGAAATTATTAATTCATTGATGTCTACCCCTGCCCAGCCCCCTCCCTTCCGTCTGAGGGCAAACTAGGCCTGTCTGCTCAACGGGGGGCCAAAGGGAACAATAAACTAGCAAAACCTGGATGCTCGGGCTGGGGGGCCTTTGACACAGACACGGAGCAGCTCCCGGTGGGGCTCCAGGCTGCTGGGCTGGCCGTAGCTCTCACTGCAAGTGGCCTTTGCTCCCTGTAAGGAACTGACTGGAAGTTAGTCAAACAGAGTAACTTGACTCTAGGAAGTGCCGCGGGACGACCATTTACTGAGGAACATCTGTCTATAGGCGAAGCCTAGTCACCTCTTCCTTTACCGAAGCCTCACACTTCTGGGGAGATAGGTATTTTTATCCCCATGACACAGAGCAGAAAATTGAGGCTCAGAGAAGTTGAGTAACTGCCCTAAGTTCACTCAGCAACAAGTACCCAGCCGGGCTTGAAGGACTATGCTTCCTCCTCTCTGCCTCACCAGGGTACAAAAAAGGGCAGTCATGCCAGCCCCTGTCCTGAAGAATTTATTGTCTAATTAGGATCACAAGGCACACATACTGAACCACCACAGAGGCGTGACCGGGCTCAGAGCTCCTATGCCTATGTCCTCGGAGCGGCGGGCCGTCACTTCATCTCCTCTGGCTGAACGCTCGTCCCTGCCCCCGGGACTGGGAACACCAACAGTAAAACCAAGTGTGGCCTCGGGATTCAAACTGTTAGAACCAAGTGTGGATGAGGGAAGTAACCTGCCTAGATATGGGATGGCATTAGGAATTTTTGTTAATTCCATTTAAGTGGGCTAATGGTATAATGGACATACTTTTTACAGGATCCTTGCCTTTTAGACGCAAATCCTGAAATATTTATGGGGAAAACTTGTAGGATTAGGGCATTTACTTTAAAATAATGTGGGCAAGGGTAGGGGGATAGATGAACTAATATAGTCCACCAGTTGGTAATTGTGGCAGCTGGGTGATGGGTCAACATGCGTGCCCGTTACACAGTTCTCTCTACTTTCGTATGCTTGACATTTTCCATAACAAAATGGTGGTTTGTTTTTTTAGACAGAAACTAAGAGTGGAAGGCAGGCCCAGTTTGGGTCTTAAGTTCTGACTTCTCCGGGGGAGGAGGAGCCCCAAGATTCTTACTCTGGCTATTGAGCTGGGTGGGTGTAGACTTGGCAAGGAGCCTCGGGCGGTGTCTCCCTCAGTGGACAGAATACTCCAGGGCTGTCCTGGATTGGTTTACCCCCTGCTTCGTGAATACTCCTCTCCCCAACCCACCCCCATGCCTCCTTCCCAGTCTCAGGCACCACTTCCTCCAGGTAGTCTTCCCTGACTGCCGGGAAGTGTAGACATTCCAGTGCCACTCTGGACCAGCCCCATCCTGTTTTCTTATCTCTCTTCCTCACCAGCTTCTGTGATTCTGGTGGACAAGCACTAACATAGGGCCCGACATGGAGGTGGCCCTCAGCCTCTGTTTGTTGAATGAATATTAGGAGGGGGAGGTGGGGCTTGGTAGAGCTGACCCCTGGCTTCCCTCCCTCCCTTTAAAGGGGCAGACCTCTCAGCCTGTATGTTCAACCCTAGTCCTTCTGGGACACCACTTCTGCCCAGGTGGAAGACAAAGGCCCGGGCAGGTGTGTGGCCAGCAGTTCAGTGAAACCCTTGTGCTTGGCTCAGGTTGCAGGAACCTGATCCCAGCAGGTCAACTCATGTGTCTCTTTCCTTCCCAAGTGGGAAAGAAAATCTCCAGCCTGGCTCCCCTGTCCTTCTCCCTGGCGTTACCAGGGGCTGGGGATTAGCACCTCCACTCAGCCAGGAGTGGGGGCAGCTGACCTGGGGGGTGGAGGAAGCTCTTTTAGGTTCTCCCTTGAGAAGCTAACCAGAAGCACCCCACCAGCCAGTCACCCAGCCTCCTGACCCACCCCTCGGGTCTCTGGCTTACACAGCCTAGCGGTTCCCCTCCCCTACCAGGCCCAGTCTGTGGCCCAGTGTCCATGGCTTCTCTACAGGGATGGGGATGCTGGGAAGGCCCGAGGCCGGCAGCACAACCCTCAGATTGCCCTTTGCAGAGAGCTGGGCCCTATCAGGAGTGCCCTGGGCAGCACGGCTCAACGATTAAGGAGATTAACCCCGACTGGTACACACCCAAAATAGCCCTGGAGGCTGGGGTGGAGAGGGCAGAAGAGGTGATGGGGGCCTGTGGACCTGGGAAGGCGACCGCAGACAGCCAGTGAGGGTTAGACAAGTTCAAAAAATCTCTCCCTGGAGTCGAAAAGGGGCCTCTGTCCAGAGTCTGAAAAAATAGTTAACCGATTCCTTAAATTAGGGGGTGGGATTCATAGGTACTTGTTTTCATTGTTGCTCTTACTCGTACTTTATATGTCTTCTTCTGTGTGTATAGACTAACTGATTCGATGGATTTTAAGCGGTGAAGCCCCAGGGCCTGCTCCCCACCCCCTCGGCACTGCCCCCGGTGCTCACCTTCTCTCAGCAGGGCCGCAGGGAGAAGAGCTTGGGTGGATGGGACGCTTGGCAAGAGGGAGGCAGGCCAGACAGGAACAAGGAGGAGACGTAAACATGCAATGGCCCCACAGCAAGCGGGAGATGCAGATAGTCAGGGGAGGGGTATGAGCCCCACCGACCAAGGACATCTGGCAGGCTGGGGGCTTTGGGGTCCCCACGCCGAGGCAGGAAGAGGTATATCTGAGCAGACACCCAGAGTGTCTCCTCTAACCTGGCTACCCTCCCTCAACCTCTCTTTCTATGCAAGAGACTCTGACCCGTGTCAGACGGTGTCAGCATACCAGAGCTGGCCCACAGCGTGCAAAGCCTGGATGGAGTGCGCTGGGAGAGCTACAGAAGACAGAGGGGTCAAGGGCGCTGGCCTTGGACATCTACAGTCTACATGCATAAAGTCTGTACACACGCACGCGCGCGCACGCACGGCCGTTACAGCCACAAAGCACAGTGACTGGGGGGCGGGGGAAGAGAAGCTGATATCCGTACGTCTGCCAAGTTGGATAAACAAGAATCCTGGACCGTAATACACAGTCCTCTCCAGATCAGGCTGTGCTTTCTTGTTTGTTAGATCTCTTTCGCCATGACCCGCAAAGAAAGCGGGGGTTTGGATTCAGATTCTCAGTTCCCCTAAAGGGCTCCCTTCGCCCCGGGGCGGTGTGGGGAACAGAAAGCCTGTGGGGGTTTGGAAGCAAACAGGACCGGGTGTGATTCTGTTTCTGCCCCCGTCCGAGCCGGTGAGCACGTTACCCGAGGAAGAACCTCAACTTTCCTGAGTACCTTCTGGACTCAGAGGCCTTATTAATGCTATGTCATTAACATACAGCGCTGGAGGTCCCAGTGCTTTACTGCCAGGTGGGAAGGTGACATCAGTCTTGAAGGGTTATCGTGAGGATGACGTTGGCTAAGGTACTGAAAGTGGCCCTTCACGATCGACTTCTCTTCCCCTAATTCCTCAGACTTTGTACTTGTGTGTGCCCAATCAACATTTGTTTTGTTAATGTTTCATGAGATTAAAAGACAATCTGTCAGCAGGAGTGAGGGAATGCTGGAAAGGGAGGGAGAGCAAGGAGGAAGAGAGGCCAGGAGCTAGCTTAAGGAAAAAGGCAGGCTTATTTACTGACTTCCTGCCTGACCCCTTTCCCTCAATTTCTTTGAGCCTAATTTATTTTATGCCCCAGGCTCAAGGGCCTGCACTGGGTGGCTGGGTTGGAAAGATGGCAGAGGCGGGTAAAGGGCGACTGGGGGGAGGGTTCTGGACTAGTGAATTTTTCTCTGCAGCTTTCAGGAGCTCAGAGAAGCCTAGGCTTCTTTGGAGGAATTTGGCTCCACCTGTCTCTGGGTCCACTGTCAAAGCGACTAGCGGGGTTGGCGGGGTGCTGCTTAGTTCAGTTAGGCCTCCTGCTCCCACACACCTCCACTCCTCACCTGCCTTCCCTCATGGAGGACCCTCAGGCTCTTCAGGCGGTCACATCCTCAGCCCTGACTTCCAGATCAGGCCATCAGGGCCCCCGACTATGGGGGTGGGGGTGGGGGGGGCGGGAACAGGTGAAACATCCCGGGGGCAGAACTTCCAGTGAAGCCCTGGGTGCAGAATGTATGAAGTTAGTACTGAGCATAGTGTCTTCAGAGCCCAGCTAGACCTGGATTCGGATCCTGCTCTGCTGGTGGCCTGAGTTTCCCCATCTTTAAAATGGAAATAACACCTCGTCATAAGAGAGTTGTGAGGTTTAAGCAAAATAGCATCTGTAAAGCAGGTAGCAGAGTGCTGGCTTGGAAACCTGCTAGTGAGGGCTAAACCCTAAACTTGAGTTTCCTCCCCTTCCTTCACTGCTCTTCCTTCCACCCGTTCCCCTTCTCAGCATCCTTTTCCTAGGCAGGATTTAGGAATTATGTTTTGTATCTACAAGGAGGGAGGAGGACCCCCATTAAATCATTAATTCTCCAACTATTTAGGAAGTTTCTATTATTAGGGTGCCTGGGTGGCTCAGTTGTTAAGCATCTGCCTTTGGCTCAGGTCATGATCTTGGGGTCCTGGGATCGAGCCTGGCATCGGGCTCCCTGCTCAGCGTGAAACCTACTTCTCCCTCTCCCACTCCCCCTGCTTGTGTTCCCTCTCTTGCTCTCTCTCTGTCAAATAAATAAATAAATAAAATCTTTAAAAAGAAAAGTTTCTATTATATTAGGTGCTTCTGAATGCTGGCACAGAGTAGTGAATAAGAGAGCCCAGGTCCCTGCTCTCATGGCTCTTCTATTCTAATGGGTGAGACAGAGAATACATGTACTTAAATGTATAGATCACATCAAACATACGCACATTGCATATAACATGTATATGTCACGCACACATAAAGGAGAAGAATGCGCTTTCAGGAGAGGGTCTATGACGATTTCCTATAAGGTGGTCAGGGAAGACACCGCCAGAGAGGGGACGTAGGTGCAGAGCCTGGAATGGACTGAAGAAGCCAGCCCATGGGAAGGTCTGGAGAAAGCTTTCCAAGCAGAGGGAACAGCAAACAGAAGGGCCTGGCTAGGGGAGCAGGTTTAGTATGTCCGAGGAAAAGCCAGGCCGGTGTACCCGGAGCAGGGTGAGCAAGGGGTGGGGTGCGCGGCTTGGAGGAGATCAGGCCCAGATGTCAGCAGGATTCACATAATGCGGGACCTGATAGGCGCAGCAGAGGGAGTTTTTTCCAAGTGAGGTGAGACGTCACTGGAGGCGTCTGAACAGGGGAGAATGTGATCTAGGTTTTTAAAAGCATCCATCACTCTGGTAGCTTTCAGATGAATAGGCGGTGGGAGGGCAAGCCTGGGGGAGAAGGGAGCCCCCTAGAAGGGTGTGCCGTAGCTCAGGCAGGAGGCCAAGGATGACTGGAGGAGAAGGGGTCAGACTGAGGAAAGAGCTCAAAGGTGGCACAGACAGGACTGGCTGACTCACCGGGAAAAAGAGAGGAGTGGGGGGCCCAGGCCCGCCTGAGCTATTGGCTAGATTTGATGCTATTTACTGATCGGAAACAACAGAAGAGGAGTGGTTTTGAGGAGATCGAGAACTCTGATCTGAACAAGTTAAGTGCACGGTGCTTGATAGACCTCGAAGAGCAAGTGTTGGGTTGACTGGGCACGTACAAGTCAGGAGCTCAGTGGGGCGGTGGGGCCGGAGATTCCATCTGGGAGCTATTAGCATGAGGATGATGCTTCAAACCATGAGCCTGGAAGAGATCACGTAGGAAGGAGGTGTGGATGAAGAGCAGAGGGCCAAGGACCATGGCCTCCATCACCCCAACATTTAGGCGTCGGAAGGGGAGAAGTGGCCAATGAAGGAGACTGAGAGAGGTGGGCAGAAGCTCAGAGAAGCTTCACAAAAGCGAGGGGACAGGGCGCTGATAGGAGGAGAGAGTCTCCGCTGTGTCCGTTCTTACTGAGAGGTCTAATAAGATGAGAACAGAGAATCGACTGTAGTAACTGGAAAGATGGAAGCCACTGAGACCTTGACAAGCTTGGGGTCACTGCAGTGAAGAGTGGACTCAAGAGAGAATGGTCAGTGAGGACAGAAGATAGGGAATACAGACAAGTGTCTTCGTTTTGTCCCCCCAGTTTTGTTCTAATGGGAAACAAAGTAGTAGGGCGGCCGCTGGAAGTAAATGTGGAATCAAAGGGGGACTTTTTTAAAAGATGAACTATGATAGTGTGTTTATATACTAAGGGGTTGGTTCAGTAGAGAGGAAACCCTCTATGGCCCTGGAAAAGGTGGGGAAACGGATGGACTGCACTGCAGTGGAGGGGTTGGCCTTGGCAGCACGTGGTCCCCTCTTCTACTGGGAGGGAAGGCAGTGGAGACCAGCAAGGATGCAGGCCGGTTGACAGATGTGCTCGGGGGAGATGAGGTTGGTCTGTTCTGTGTTGACACATGCAAAGTGCTGCTCTGGGAGGACCCCCCCTGGCGGCCGGACACAGGCTGGACTACAGCGGGGAAGAACTGACAGGCTGTGACAGTCGTCAGAGGTTAAACGTCAGGTCGCAAGAAAAATGCTCAGTGCTCCCTGGGTGGGGTAGAGAAAACATGAAAACACTTCCTGATCTGAAACCTGGCTCATGACCAGTCAACAGACAGCAGCCAGCTCCAGAGCTGCTTGAAAATCCAGTAGATTTTCACCTCCAGGGCATCCATCTTCTGTCCCCAAGGCCACCCGTGCCCAAGGAGAAGGAGGGAGCACACAGGTCCCTTCCCAGCACACAGCTGAAAGCCCTGGGTTTGCAAGGCAAGCCGGGGAGGGAGGGGGCCTGGGGCTCACTCCCGGCTTGACCGTCTCCTAGCTGCGTGGCCCCAGACAAGCACTGAACGTTTATAAGCTGTACTTTCCGTTGTAGTCTTTAATGCCTTTTCTATGTCTCATTTTGTACTTGACAGTAATGGATTTTTTCTAACACTTTGTTTTTACTGAAATATAAAACACATGCAGAAAAGTGTCCAAAACACAAGTGTAGGGTGTCATGAATTCTCACAAAGGGAATAAGGAGAACATTGCCAGCACTGTGGGACCCCCACCCCCCCTCTGCTTCCTCTGCAGCTCTCCCCCCTCCTCCCTGCCACAGGAATCCCTACCCTGACTCCAACCCCGTAGGTTAGCCTTGCCTGT
>NW_024424452.1:101433280-101463545 GCF_017311325.1 Ursus maritimus | reverse complement strand
ATATATATATAATTTATATATAAAATATATATTTATATATTGTTTACATAACATATATAATCATACAGTAGGTGTTTTTTGGTATTCTGCTTTTTTTTTTAAGATTTTATTTATTTGTCAGAGAGAGAGAGCAAGTGAGAACACAAGCAGGGGGAGCGGCAGGCAGAGGGAGGGGGAGCGGCAGGCAGAGGGAGGGGGAGCGGCAGGCAGAGGGTGAGGGAGAAGCAGACTCCCCGCTGAGCAGGGAGCCCGACGCAGGACTCGATCCTGGAACCCTGGGATCATGACCTGAGCCGAAGGCAGACGCTTAACCGACAGAGCCACCCAGGTGCCCCTGTGTTCTGCCTCTTTCCCTCGGCTTTACGTTAGTGACATTGAACGTGTCGTGTGCAGCCTTCTGCCTGCTCTCAGCGCTGTCGATTGCTCTAGGAATGTTTCATTGTATGAACGTGCCATCACCTGTGGATTCATCTCACTGCTAATGGACATTCGGGTTGTTTACAGTTCGGGGCTATTACAAACAATACTCCTGTGAACATCTTCGCACATCTTCTGGTGCACTTATGACATCATTTGTGCTGGGTATATACCTAGGAGTGGAATTGCTGAGTCATAGAAAATGCACAGTGGGGCGCCTGGGTGGCGCAGTCGTTGGGCGGCTGCCTTCGGCTCAGGGTGTGATCCCAGCGTTCTGGGATGGAGCCCCACATCGGGCTCCTCTGCTGGGAGCCTGCTTCTTCCTCTCCCACTCCCCCTGCTTGTGTTCCCTCTCTCGCTGGCTGTCTCTCTCTGTCAAATAAATAAATAAAATCTTAAAAAAAAAAAAAAAAGAAAATGCACAGTGAACTTTTAATTTCTTCACCTGTAAATAACAACGATACTGCCTAATTTGAAGAGTACAACAGTTCAAAGAAGTGCATCACAGTGATTTGCAAACAGTAGGTATTTAATAAGGCAGGGGCCAACCATCATCATTTCTAATGGGAAGCATTTCTTTGGGAGCAACTGGAGTGCTCTCGAGTCCTTTGGCCCCATCCTGCCTGCTGTCCTCCCGACCCCTACTATTAAGATTTGCACTTTGGGGACCCTGGGTGGCTCAGTTGGTTAAGCATCTGACTTTGGCTCAGGCCATGATCCCAGGGTCCTGCGATAGGGTCCCACACCAGGCTCCCCCCTCCGCAGGGACCTTTCTCTCTCATCTCATGGAAAAGCTGTCCCTCCTCCTGTCCCAGGCTGGTGTCCCTACCCACTTTTCCTTCCTGTCTCCTCGGACATTTGCTCCTTTAAACATCTGTTTTCTCTCAGCCTCTCTCTCTCTTTCCCCTTCAACATTCCTTCCTACTGGCTCTTTCTCTCCAGTTCCCACCTTCTCTCCTTTCCTTCGTAGCCAAGCTGTAAGGAATCGTATCTACACTCACTCTTACACCGCCCGGCCCTGCGCTGACCTCAGCCTCCGCAAGGTCTCCGCGGGCCTCCTTGTTGCTTACCCAGGGGACGCTTTCTCAGTCCTTACCCCGTTTGTTTACTTCGTGGTGTTCCACTACTCTCTCCTTCTCAAAATACTTCCCTTGGGACCAAGACACCACACTCACCTCCCTGGCTTTCTCTTTCTCTCTCTAGCTGTTCCTTCCTTGTCTTCTCTGGGAGCAGCCCTTCCTCCGACGCCTCACTCTTGTCCAGGGCCCTGTCCACCCCAGGCCGTCTTCGTGGGTACCCTCATCCCAACCCTCGGATTCAACTACCACCCATAGGCTCTGGCTCGATCTCCGGCCTAGATCTCTATTTTGAGTTCTAGATCACTCACTTGCTTCTTGGACTCCTCAAGTGTCTCAGATTCAACTAGTCTAAAAATAAATTAATCGTAGTCACCTCACCCCACCCCTCGGCCTGCCTTTCCTCCTGCGTTCTACACTGGAGTAAACAGAAGCACACCTCAGTCAGAACTCTGGGGCTCTCCTGCTCTTACCCCTCTCACTGTTCCCCAAATCCCCCACGGACCGAACCCTATTGCTTCTACCTGCGCCACCTCTCTTGGCTCCACCCCTGCTGTCTGTGGCGCTTCTGCTGTCGCCCCTATCACTTATCAGCCGTAAGAATGCCGTGACCTCCCAACTGATCTCCCTGTCTCTCTTCTCACCCTATTGCAATCCATCCTCCCCAGAGCTGCCAGGCTCTTATTATAAAATAGAATCATGATCTGGGCACTCTCCTGCGTAAAAGCCTTCAGTTGCTCAACATAGCTTCCGTGATCAAATTCACACTCCTTAGTATGGCTTGGGAGGCCCATGGCAACCCGATGCCTCCCTATCTCTGTAGCTACTAATATTCTTCTCCTTGACTTTTACCTTTTGCTACAGTCACACTTGACCACTGGTTCTCCAACAGGCCACGCTTTCTCTCGCTTCCTCATGCCTTTGCACCAACTGTCACTTTGACTGGGATGCTGGCCCCACCCTGTGCCTCGATAATCTGGATTCTTTCAAGGCTCAGCTCAGGTGACAGCTTCCGACTTCCCAGATCCCTCCAGTCTGGGTTGTGTGCTCCGCCCCCACGATTGCAAAGCACCATCGGTCCGCAGCTCCTGTCACTTCAGGCAGCACACACACGCCTGACACCTTGTTTCGGCGTTGTCTGTTTCTGTGCCTTCCCCTGACTTCTTAAGGGCAAGGCCTGACTCTCACTCGTCTCCGTGTCCCCAGCAGCGAGCACGGTGCCTGGCTCAATACATGTGGAGCGAACGAGGGACGAATGGTTCGCAAATGGCATTCTTGTCATACTTGATTGAATCTGCAGGAGTTATGAATTCATCTAAACTCTTCTGAGACAATTTGAAAATAGGATGTTGGGGCCCCTGGGGGGCTCCGTTGGTAGAGCATGCGACTCTTGAATTTGGGTCATGAGTTCAAGCCTCACGTTGGGCGTAGAGTTTACTTAAAAAATAATAAGATGAATAATAAGAAGAAAATATGACTTTTATGTCCAAATCCTCAAATGAAAGGCAATTTGGCAGTGATTCTTTTTTCCCAGTTTCTGTAAACAACCAATTAAATCAGTCCAAAAGTTTACACTCTGGAATCTGAATTTTTGGGATGGGTCATTGCGATATTTTCCTTTCAGTTTGTTCTGGACAGAATGAGCCTCAAGGACTCATTTTTAACTTTTTCCATTTTTTTTCCTTCCTTGTTCTTCTCTTTCCTAGCTCTCTAGGGATCTGAGATTATAGGCTGACATTTTTAGCCTGACCCAATCATGTTTGCCCATGATCTCTGGGGCCACAGATATACCCTAAAGAGGATAGTAAGAATTTGTTCTGTATACAGAAGGCTGAGGCCAAAAGCTCCCATTATCTGAGTGCTTCCCTAGAATGTCCAGAGAAGTTCAGCCTCTTCGCCTGTAGATCTAGAAAAAAGTAATATGGCGACTTTAGAGGACTTGCTACAAGCATATTATCTCTTTGGATCCCACACATATAGCGGGAGCTCTGTCTTGGGATTCATAGAGCCCACCCTTTTGGGAGGCCCGGTGTTCAGGTATGTAGATATGATGACCCAGAAGGTCTGGATATACCAGTTCCCCGGCCATGTAGAGATAGACTTGCGCTACTGAAGCCAGAACCGCGAGGCTGGGCTTAGGTCCTTGTAGACAAACAGTCAGCTTTTCTCAGCCAGGGTTCTGCGAGGGAATTAAGCCCTACAGAAAATTAATGGAGGGATTATTTCCTCAATTCTCCCCAAGATGCTAAATAGCAGGTCCCATTCTAGATATATAGGAAAGAAATTAATTTATTACATACAATGGATGCCTTTAGGCATTAAGGACCTAATTTCTCTCCTGGAATCCCAGTCGACAAAGGATGACATTGAGCCATCTTGCTTCTACCCAGTTTCCCCAAGAGGGATCAGCTCAACTGCTCCAACGGCACAACTCTTGCATTTGTCACGCAGTGATAACCTGTCTGTCTCTGGTCCTTTACTGCACTGAAAGATAGAATGTATTCGAAATTACCAAGAAGATGTTTAATAATGACCTCAGAGTACTGAAGACTCCAGGGGTCAAGGCGATTTTCCCCTCCAGTCTGTCATCTTTGCCTTAAAGGTGGGAATAGGGGCAGTACCTAAGCGTAGGGGCACTATTTCTAGGTGGACTTGCTTCAAAACATAACTTATAATTATGGGTTTCCCCCACTATCGGAAAGTAGGGCTTGCCTGTGAAACCTTCTGCAAGCGGAAATGGCATAAAGCAAAGAAGCACTTAGCACCAATTTATATGGAAAATTTTTTGAGTGTTCCCAGACCCCAAAATAACCTCTCTTAGGCTTTTCTGATACCTCAGGACCCATCTTGCTAACAGATGCACAGAATAAATGGAGATAAAGCACAGAGGCTCACAGACACAGTTCAGAGCTCTGGTGGCTGGACGCGGAGGTGCCGAATGTAGTTGGGGGGAAGGAGCTTGGGGGGGTGGGGGGGTTCCCCCTCGCTGCTGCTCTGGGGTGCACACTGCCTCTGTGAGGGCTCCCTGCAGAACCAACGCTGAGCGCTATTTTTGCTTTTCTCCCCTTTTTTAGAAGCAAAAATCCGCTTCAGATTTCTTTCAGTTAGCGAAAACAGAGTAACGTCGGTCCTGCGAAAGCCAAGTGGTGCAATGCAAACTTTCCAAAAGGGAGGGATGCCTGTATAATGTAGTAAGGCTCGTGATAGACCATATACACAACATAGGGGGAAAATAACCAATAATTCTGTTTCCTTAGTTCAAGATAGCAGCCCCTGGCGGGTTTGTGGGTGTCTGTGTCTATGTGTACTTTTCCTTTTGTGGCAGAGGCCACTGTATACAGTCACACGTAGATGCATGAATTGTGTTTTCTGCTTTTTTTTTCCTATCACAGTGTAGTCATTTTCCCATGTCCCTGATAATTCTTCCTAAACATCATTTTCAGTGGATCTTAGTATAATCCATTGTATGGCCGGGTTGAGCCATATGTCTATATTTGGACATTTACATGGTTTCTAATAAGTATATTTTCCAAGGGCCCAAGCAGATCCCCAGAGCACAGGCTCCCTTCCCTTGGCCTTTGGCACCCATCCCCAGAGAGGTGGAGCCGGCCAAACAGGACGATAAATAGAACCGTTAGCACACTGTCCCCCAGCTGAGACTGCCGGCCAGCTGGGGGAAACAAAACTCCGAAAGGAGAGGAGCGACTCACTGGACGCTGGAAGGGAAGGGACCCGTGGTCACTCTCGGGACACATTCCCCAGCCCAGGTGAACATGAGCCACACACGCTGTTTTCTAGAGGATCAAGTTCCTGATTTGGGGATACCTGCCAAACGGGGCAAACCACCTCTTCCTCACCACGGCTCCCAGGAATAGTTCCGTTCGTACGCACCGTGTGCCTGGCTTCCCTTTGTCTTGGGAGGAAGGAATTGTTACCACTTAAAAGGAGAATCAAGTTGCCAGCCTTGGAAAATTCCAGATGTAGGGAGGATGTCGAGAAGGGAAGTTCAGTTAGTCCCTCCTCCTGCTTCCAGGGGGCCCTGCCCCAAAGCTGGTCCAAAGCACCGAAGCCAACACATAATACCTGGTCATGAGACAGTCGTTTTTCCTTCCCGAGAGAAATCGGAGTCTCTTACCCCCGGTAGCCTGTAGGTAGGCACTCAGCTGCTTCCACCTACACCGTCTCACGTCGTCCCGCTGTCAGCCTCCCTAAAGCAGGCTTTAAGCTGCCTGACAGATGAAGAAACTTAATTGAGACTTGAAGAGGTTTCCCCGCTGCTGACAGAGGAAGGTCTTAAACTCTTTCTTCTAACTTTAGGTTGCAACAAACTGCATAACTGAGAAATAAAAATCTGTCTCTCGGGCTTTTCCTTTGGGCCTCCACGTGAATGGGGGATGCATTTGTTCAGTCAGCATTGAGTAAACGTGCCCTGTGCGCCCGTTTCCAGGATAGCTTCAGGCCTGGTGGCCGTCTTGGGGGCAGCTTTCCTGTCACTGTGCTGCATGCGTCCTGCAAGCACTCTGCTGGCAAAGGTGGGCCCTGGCCTCCCTGCCCTCAGAGCGGCCCCAGGGAAGGAGGTCAGGAAGCACTCCTGGCTGTTCTGGGGTCATTCCTTCTCCCCACCCTCCAGGACCCTTGTGCTCTGGCTCCCTTCACCTTCTCCCTGATGCAGACCCTCCCTAGAGGTTCTTCTCCCCAAGCCTGGCTGTGGTCTTTCCAGCTTGCCTCTTCCTCGTGACCCTGGAGCCAGTCACACAAAACCTTTATTACTGGGGCGCCTGGGTGGCACAGCGGTTAAGCGTCTGCCTTCGGCTCAGGGCATGATCCCGGCGTTCTGGGATCGAGCCCCACATCAGGCTCCTCCGCTATGAGCCTGCTTCTTCCTCTTCCACTCCCCCTGCTTCTGTTCCCTCTCTCGCTGGCTGTCTCTGTCAAATAAATAAATAAAATCTTAAAAAAAAAACACCTTTATTATTTAGGGTTTTTTTTAATTGCTCATCATACATGCAAATTAACCGAGGAAAATACAACCGGCCCAGATGGGAAGAGACAATCATTCTGGATCTGAACGGTCCAGTAAATATGGTACCAATCAAGCACTTGAAGTGGGACCGGTCCAAACTGGGGTGTGCGTGTGCGCTAAGCGCAGACTGCACGTCAGATTTCAGAGTTAGCGAGAAGGAGGGATTATAAAATCTTATTAATAGTTTATATCGATTATGCATTGAAAAGGTATTTTGTATGTTTTCAAAACATTAAAGTTAGTTTCACTTGTTTCTTTTTACTTCACAACATTTAAAATTGCATATACAGCTCACATTACAAGTCCACTGGGTGGTGCCAGTCTGCAACGCAGTGTTTCCAACTGTGGTCTCTGGCATATAGGCTTTTGGGGTTTTTGTTTTGTTTTTCTTTTTATACTTCCAGTTCTTTATTTAATTGTTATCCTTTAGAAAGTAAAGCAAGAGAAGATAAGCACAGTATGTCAAATAAGATGTTGTTTAGCAAACCCTTCTATCATTGTGTAATTAAGACTATTTTTAAATAGTTTTTATTAAGATAAAATTCACATGCCACATCACCCTTTTAAAGTGTGCAATTCAGGGGTGCCCGGGTGGCTTAGTCTGTTAAGTGTCTGCCTTCCACTCAGGTCCTGATCCCAGGGTCCTGGGATCGAGCCCCATGTCGGGCTCCCTGCCCAGCATGGAGTCTGCTTCCCTCTCTTCCTCTGCCCCACCCACTGCCACTTGTGCTCTCTCTCTCTCACTCACTCTCTCAAAAAAATAAGTCTTTAAAAAAAACCAGTAAAGTGTGCAATTCAGGGGCGCCTGGCTGGTTCAGTCATTGGAGCATGTGACTCTTGATCTCAGGGTTGTGAGTTCAAACCCATGCCAGCCTGGGTGTAGAGATTACTTAAAATTAAAATCTTAGGGGTGGGCGCCTGGGTGATTTGACTGTTGGTTTCAGCTCAGGTCATGATCTCATGGGTCATGAGATCGAACCCCACGTCCGGCCTGCACTCAGCGGGAAGTCTGCTTGAGATTCTCTCTCTCTCTCTCCCCCTCTGCCCCTCCCCCCTGCAGTCACTCTCTCTAAAATAAATAAATAAATCTTTAAAAAATAGTAAAATAAAATCTTTAAAAAAATAATAAAGTGTGCAATTCAGCAGTTTTTTAGTATATTCATGAAATCGTGCAATCAATACCACTACCTAATTCCAAAACATTTCCACCACCCCGAAAGGAAAGCCCATACCCATTAGCAATTACTCCCCAGTTCCTCTCCCGCTTCCGCAGGCCCTGTAGTCACCAATCTACTTTCTGTCTCTATGGTGTTGCTTATTCTGGACGTTTCATAGATACGGAGTCACACAACATGTGGTCTTTGGGGCCTGACTTCTTTCAGATGACATCTTCAAGGTTCTTCCGTGTTGTAGCGTTCTGTCTTATGGCTGAATACCATTCCTTTGTAGAGACCACATTTGGGTGATCCACTCAGCAGCTGATGGATATTCGGGTTGTTTCCACTTTGCGCTATCATGAATAATGTTGCCATGAACGTTCGCGTGTCAGTTTTGTGTAGACCTATGCTTCCAATTCTCCTGGGGATATACATAGGCGTGAATTTGCTGGATCATATGAGAAATCTATATTTAACTTTTTGAGGAACTGCCAAACTGTTTTTCAATGTTGCTACACCATTTTGCATTCCCACCAGCAATGTATGAGAGTTCCATTTTTTTCCATATCCTCCCTAACACGTATTATTGTCTGTCTTTTTTATTACAGCCGACCTAGTTGGTGTGAGGTGTATCTCATTATGGTTTTGCTAACCTCAAAGGATATGAGTTTTGTTTTATTAAATAATATAGCAGTCTCCATGCTCCTATCCTTTAAATCCCTGTCCTCTTCTTGGTGGTTTTTGTTGTTACTTATACACCTATGACTCCCAAATCCGCAGCCCAAGCCCAGATCTTTTTCCTTAAGCCAAAGATGCTTATTAATGCCAACATGTTAGGCATTTAAGTTTTGTCATGGCCAAAACAATTAATCATCTCATTTCCCAGCCTCACCTCCCATAGTCCTTGTTACGGTTATAAGCATCACCATCTATCTGGTCGACCAAACTGGGAATCTTGACAATCATCTTCCACTCTTCCTGCCATTCCCTGCTTCACCGAATTGTATTCACTGTACCCCCAGAAGTATCTAGAGAATTCATCTCCTCTTCTTCATGCTCACTGCTCAGCTTTGGTCCCGGATCTCATTATTTCTTGCCTGGATTTTTGTGATAACCTCTTACCTGGTCTCTATCCCTCCAGTTCCTCCCAGCCTCAACTCCATCCTCCAAACAGCTGCCAGGGCTATCTCTTTAAAACACAAATCTGATGGTCATGCTGGCTAAAAATCTGTATGCTTCTCTGTCGCCCACTGGGTGAGGCTCACATCCGTAGCACGATGTACGAAGCCTGTCGCGGTCTGGCTCAGGGTACATCTGGTCTCCTCTCTCACCAGCACTTCCTCAGCGCCCTCCAGTCACAAAGAACTTCCCGGCCATCCCTGGGTGTGTTGTGCTCCAGTAATCACACGTGTTGCCTGTCTCGTTCCCTCTGCTAAGAAAGGCCTTCCCTTGTCTCCTCTGCCCAAGTGACCTCCTCTGAAGCTTTACTCCCACCTCCTCCAGCCTCTCCCCTCCCACTGTGTACTCACTGGGTCCCGGACTGTGTAGAAGCCCTTGACACCCCTGATTTAATGGATTGACACCCTTATTTGCTGCCTGTCTTCCCCCTACATCTTGACTTCCCTTTCTTTCCCCCCCAGTGGAATGACCCCCCCCCCCAGTTCTCTGGAAGCTTACAGATTCAGCTTAACGCTCAGGCTATTCCCTAACTCCGACGGACTCCCCAGTGTGCTTCTTCTCTCAGCCAACAAGGGGAATCCCCTCTCTGTGGCCTGTGCACACAGAGAACCTGGGCCTCCTCAGGCCTCAGCTGCTGGATGGGAGCTGCATCTGGGGGTTTTAATGACCCTGCAGTGCGAAAGGAGGAGGTTTCTGGAACAACTAGCAAGTGTCTGAAACCTGGAAAATGGTGGCTCATGGTGTATCATTTTACGAGGGTAAGAATCTCCTGGAAAAGTCAGCAGTGAGTGGAGGTAGCATTGAAGCCAAAAGTTCCCGCTCCTTTCCACAGTCCTGCCCCCTCCGGAGACTTCAGGAGACTCTGGCGAAGGCCCCTCATAATAGCTTAGTGGCCAGGATGGACAGATGTGGACTGGAAGGTGGGATGGGAGTGGTGGCTCCCTAGAGGTCTCTGGCAGGGTGCCGGAGAGCCCTGTCCTCCAGGCTGCCCTGTCCAGTGGGCGTAAAGATCTAGAAGCCACACCTACCATATTTGCAAATTATCTGAACCTGAGAGAAACAGAACTTTTTAAGCAGCAGAACCAAGATCACCCAGAAAGTTCTAGTCAGATCAGAATGATGTGGCCGTCTAACTAATGAACTCTTTTAGCCTGGAGAAAGCCAGCCTCAGGGAGAAGATGCCGTAAGTCTCAAACATGTACTGAGCACTCATATAGAGGAGAAGGGGCAGCCTTGTTTTGTAGGACCCCAGGGACATAACCAGAACCAGAAGGGCTTTTGGAGACAGCTTTAAAAAAGAAGAAGGCTTGGCTTCTTCAGGAAGAACTGAGCTCCCTGTTATGGGAAGTATGCAAGTACAACCTATTTGGTAGGGACACTGTAGGTAAGATTGAAATATTTTCTTTTCATTCCAGCAAATCTTTATGAAGAGCAAAGCCAGGCCAGGTGCTGGGGACAGAACTAAAGGTCTGGTCCCGGCCCTCGAGCTGCTCACCATCTAGTCCAGGGACAGGCGAGAAAACCGCGACACGTGCAGGGACCGCGCGCAGCTCTGCTGGCACGGAGGGGGTTTCTAACTCAGGGCCTGGATGAGGAGGGCCAGTGAGAGGGCCCTTGTGCTGAGTGTCGATGCGCCATTAAGAGGAATTACTCGCCTTCATTTTTTAGGTAAGAGAATGGTATTAGTAGTTTTTTTTTAAATTTCTGTCTTTCAAGATACACATTGAAATATTTATGAATGAAATGACATACCTGGGATTTGCCGCCAAGTCCTCTGAGGATGGGAGAAACATGGGTGGGCATATGGATGAAGCGAGATTGGCCTGATGTCGATGACTGTGGAAGCCTGGCGATGGGCTCCTTGAGGCTCATGATTCTGTTCTCTCTCATTTTGTGTACAATTGAAGCTTCCCATATTAACAAGTAAAAAAGAAAGAGGAGGAGGAAGAGAAGAACAGGTTAGCCAGGCAGAGAAGATGAGCGGGTGTTCTGGGTGGCAGGAACTGCGTTCCCGGGCAGCGAGGCTAGAGCAGTACTCCTGTTCTTCCCGATGACCCTGGTGCGGGCACGGAGCACTCAGGGTGCAGAGGCAGACACAGGCCCGATCGTGAAGGGCCTTGCGTGCCAAGTTCAGAAGTCTGGACTTCCTCCTGAAAGCCTGGGAGCCACTGATCAGATTTCCATGTCAGAAAGATCTCTCTGGCTGTAGTGTGCAGATGTCTTGAAGACAGAAGTAAGACAGGAGTCAGGGGGACCAGCTGGGAGGCAGGAGATGATGGGGTCCCAGCACGGCAGGGGCAGACGGATGGGCAGGGGCTGACCGGAGATATACTGGGAAGGTGGGATGAAGGAAATGTGGCTCGGGAGCAAGAAGAAGCAAGACCGACATCCCCGGGTCTGGGGAACTGGGGGTACCACTCCTGAGCACGGTGAAGACAGGAAGGCAGGGATCTGCTCTACCCCCGACACCCTCTGCTCCTGTGTTTCTATTAGGTCCAGGACTGGCTACAGAATTTTCAGGACCTGTTGTAAAATTAAAACATAGGGCTCCTTGCTCGATAGTTATTAAGACTTTCAAAATGGTGACAGGAGAGCCTTAAACAGAGCGTGCTCGTGAAACCAGTTCTGATGAGGCCACTGGAGCCTTTTCTGTTTAGAACAGGCCAGAGGGTGGCTGTGTGCGAGCCAGGGCTGCAGCTCTTGGCCCCAGGCGGCAAGAGGACAGCGTGTTCCTCCCGCTACCCCCTGGGACCTAAGTGGGACCCAGCACTCTGGGACAAATAGCTTACATTTAAGTAGCTCTTTACAATGTTTTCCAAACTCGCTGGGGTTTTTGTCTGTGCTGGGATGAAGTAAAGAGGCAGAAAGCAGGCATTTCAGAGCGCGGAGTGCTAAAGGGACTTGTTTGTTTCTGCAAAGAGATTTCCCGGCTTCTCCAAAAATGGGGTTTGCGACAGGCTTCCCAGTATGAGTCACCAGACCAGTTGGCAAAACACATAGGTCTGCAGAGAGCACTGGAGGTGAGCCTTCATCACAGAGAAGATCCACAATAAGCCTCCAAAAAGAAACCCCAACGGTGCTGCCTGTGAAGGTCTGGGCAGCACAAGCCGTAGAGCGACACCTTCACCTTGAACCCTGTCCCCACCCCCTTCCCATCTCTCCCCAGTGGCAGTAAAATACAGACACCCTTGGCAGGAGGAGTAAGGGTCTTGGTGAAAAGTAGACACTCTTCGCCCTCCCTTGCTTGCTGGTGCCTCTTGGTGGCTCTTCTTGGGCTCCTTGGAGGGGACCGAGAACCACAGAGCCACTCCTCACCGTCCCATCTTCTTCTCCTATTTACTGTCCCTTTCACAAGACATCCTCACCCTTAAAGGCTCAGAGCAGCCAAAGAGCACCATACCCTCTGGCAGAGTTTGGTGAAACATTCAGTGCAAGAGCCCAACCACCCAAGTTTGCACATCCCTCTCTTTTCCAGAATATTCCTTCCCTCCCATTCACTTATAAGGGCAATGCAGAAACTACAGGGGATGGCATTGCTCCCCATGGGAAGCCTGGTCTTGAGCTGGACTGCATCAGAAGATGTCATTTCCCAGGTTCCCAAACGCACTGTCCTTTTCTTAGCCTCTACCCCTCCCCACCGGAGATCATCCTGGGAGGTAAAAATGAACTGTGTTTATGTTTACACTGGCGTTGGAGGTGGTGCCCGAGACTCTTCTGGCCCTTCTGCTCGGCATAATATTTATCACCAGGCTAACTTCGAAACCGCTGGAACAGAACCAGGCAAGGGTCAGGCTCCATGGCAGGTCCTGGCACAGCCCAGCTGGGCTGCACGATGGGGACTCACCACCCATCTCTCTGTCTCCTTCCATGCCTTCCATGCCTTCTCCCTGCACTAGCCTGAGGGGTCTTGGTTCTTTCTTTCTTTCTTTCTTTCTTTCTTTCTTTCTTTCTTTCTATGAAATTGAATTATTTAAAGACAATTTTTTTTATTTATAAAACAATTTGGGGGGTTTTTTGGATCATAAATGTAATTCAGATATTAGATACTTATTTCAAAAACAGATTACTATCTCACATAACACTCCAAAATAAAATCCAGATGAATTAAAGATCCAAGCTAAAGCCACTCTAGGTTAAGAATTAGGGTAAAAATTTACCAGGACAAATGAAGGAGGATGAGCTTTCCAAGTAGTGAGAACATCACTGCAAAGACCCAAGAACGGGCTCTGTGCCAGAGCCAAGAGCATGGAGCAGGGCTGAGTGGCAGGGCTGCAGGAAGGCTGAGAGAGGGCAGGCAGCGGGCAGGTGAGGACGGGCCAGGTGGGTCTAGACTGGATCCCAGGGGCACCGGAGAACCACGGGAAGGTTCCAGGCAAAAAAGTGAAATGCCAGATCTGTGGTTCAGCAGAGTTGCTTGGTGGTGGTGTGAAGATCATCCTGGAGGAGGTCAGCAGAGCCAGCATGAAGGGGGCTGCAGGAACCCCGGTGAGAACAGCCGCCAGGACGCATCAGTGAGGTCCGAGGAGGGACTGATGGGAGGGGTGGTAAGGGAGTCATCTGTGCGTAGGAAAGAAGGGGCTAAAACTGTCTTTTATCAAATAGGTTGATTTCACAGCCTCCCCCCCAACCCTTTGGGATGGGGAGAAGGGGTGCATGAGTACAGAAGGGGTCCACATTGCCTCTCCCCACACACCCCTCCCATCCTCTTCCCATCAGGATTTCTGATTTGAGCCACCAGATGTTTGGAGAAGCCATTCTTCAAGACAGGGAATGGAGCAGGAGTGGGCCTGGCGGTGGGAAGCCAGGGGGAGCTCAGTTTTGGAGACCTGTGGGGACACACACACCAGGTGTGTGGTTAACAGTTGGACACAAGGGTCTGAATGTCCGCAGTGGTGTCCAGCCCAGGAATACAGCCTCGAGGAGATATCAGAACACAGAACACAGCTCATGCCCTCAGAGTTGATGACGTCACCCAGGGAGAAGGCCTAAAAGTGAAAGCAAAGGAGGCTTCAAAGACGACCTTGAAAGCGCCCACATCTAAGAGGCGTGTGATTCCCAAGCCATTAAGCAAGATGAAGAATACAGGACGTTAATCTGATTTAGCCATAAGGGGTCAGCAATGGTCTGGATGAAACTAATTTGCATGGAACGTGGGGGCTGAGGCGATATTGTGTTGGGCCAGCAATGAGTGGGGATTTTATAAGAACTCCTTGGGGGAAGTTTGGGTGTAAAAGGCTGTCGGGCACCTGGGTGGCTCAGTCGGTTGAGTGTCTGCCTTTGGCTCAGGTCATGATCCCGGGGTTCTGGGATTGAGCCCCGTGTCTGACTCTCTGCTTCTCCCTCTGCCCCTCTCCCCACCCCACTCGTGCACGCTCTCTCTCTCTCATGCTTTCTCTCTCTCTCTCTCAAATAAATAAATAAAATCTTAAAAAAAAAAAAAAGGCTATGGACAGGGGGCAGCACCCGGCGGGCCTGAAGGGTGGAGGCACAGATTTGATTGATCTGGGAGAGATGAGGGCATGTGAGGGCCATGGGAGAGAGTGTGGGAGCCGGAACCCAGGTCAGGGTGAGCCTGGGACAGGAAGAGAGGTGCTTCATCCTTCCTGGGACCTGGGGGGAAAGGAGATGAACACGACGGTGAGATGATAGGAGGGATGGCGGGAAGTGAATTCCCACAGGTTGGTTTCTGTTGATTCCGGGGAAGTAGGTAGGGGAGGCAGTCAGCTGAGAATGGGGTGGAGTGGGATAAGAACTGGAGGAGAAGGAATCTGAGAGCTCCAAACAGATGCTGTGGGAGAACCAAGAGAGAACTGTAACTCAGGGAAACGAGACCATGACCGCTAACTTTTACCACAAGCTTCCAGTGCGTTCGGCACTGCTGCAAGTGCCTCCCACGTAGCACTTGGTCATGGGCTCAGAGGCTTGGGTAGGGTATCAGCCCCACGTTGTAAGAGCAAAGACTAGAACCTTGACATTCTAACTCTAGAGCTAGGCCCCGACATTGACGTCACCCAGGAGGCAAGGCTGCGGGAGTGGAGGGCAATGGTCCCACTCCGGGGCGGTGGCCCAGCAGCCTGTGCGGGGGTGTGGCACAGGCGTGGAGTCAGTCAAGTTCAGGGCTGGGGCTTTGGCCAGTGGTCGTGACCCCGGTGGAGGATATTTACAAAAAGTGGTTAACACGTTGGATAGGACAGGAGGTGAAGTGGTCAAGGCGGGCAGCACAGAGAAGTCAGAATTTGGGTCACCTTCCAGCAATGCCACTTCCGGGGAGAGACCCAAAAGAACTGAACGCCGGGACTTGACCAGATGTTTGCACACCCATGTTCATAGCAGCATTATGCACGACAGCAGAAAAGGTGGGAGCAATTCTAGAGCCTCTCCAAGGACGAATAGATAAACAACATGTAGTATGTAGATACAATGGAATATTATTCAGCCTTGAAAAGGAAGGAACTTCTGAATTTAAACTTTTTGTGGTGTCCCCCCCCTTAGTAGGTAACATTTAGCAGGTGTGAAGTCTCACTCTTTCTCAGCAGCAAGAGGGGCAGCGGTGGTCTGGACGAGAACTGAGTTATTAAGGACGCTCTAGCCTTGTCCTGAAAGGTCATGTTTTCCGTAGTGGCCCAGAGACGTCACTAAAGAAACTAGCTAATGGACAACAGTTTTGAGAGCGAGATTCTCAGCCTAAAGCTAGCAACTCTCTGGTTTGGTAAAACAAACTTGACCTCTCCCCAGCTGCCCTGTCCTTTGGGATAACGTGGTGAAGATGAAGAGAAAATGGCTGTCCCTGCCCTCCACTCCCACCCCTAGCCTCCCACCTCTGGCCCCATGGGGCTGGGCTTCTCCTTGTTTACTGCATTCCTTTCAGGAATGTCACTGGTGGGCAGGCTCTGGGAGCTGGCCCGTCTGGCCTAGCTGCCTCTCAGCTCCTACCTCCTTCCCCTCCAGCTCTGGACATCCTCAAGGCTGCGGGCCAAGGCAGGCAGCCACAGACCCAACAGGCCTTCTGGGTGTGGATTCCAGGAAGTGTAACATACACAGGGGTGCGCCCTACGGTCAAACCTGGTGTTGGGCAGGCCTGATCCAGACCCAGTGCCAGGAGGGAGGGAACAGGGAGCCAGGACAGCCACCAGCAGAGGGCACAGACTGAACAGAGGGCACCTGTAGCCCTAGGGCCTGACCGAGAACCTGTCTCAGGCCTGGCCTCCTAGGGAGATGGTATGAGTAGTCAAGAAATGTTCTATAGCTGGCCCTGCTGAATGGCAGAGCCCTGGGTTGTCTTTCTAGAAGTGGGGTAGAATCACATGCATTCGTTCTCCTGGTAACCCCAGCCCCTTGTCGGACCCCTGACTTGGCCCATCCTGGGCCTTGGAACATGTCCCCTGCTCAAGGAGGGCCCCCCACCCAGACCTGGGATGCAGGGTTGGGGATATGTAACAGGCAGAGAAGGCTGACAGCCAGGGATCTCCAACCTATGGCCAGACTGGACGCTGAGCCCGCTGGCATTTCGGCCTCGGAATCCATCTCTGCCAGTGTGAGTGGTGGGAGTGCCCCCTTTTCACCTCCAACATGAACCTCAATGTCGCTTGTATTCACCACTCACTTATTTATGCTCAGCTCCTTATTCTACAAGCTTTCTTGATCTTCATCATTCCAAAACTAGCATTTGGCCTCATTTGGTGGCCATCATTCCCTCCTCCATTCATTCATTCAACAGCGTCTACTATGGACCAGGCACCACGCTATCTGCAGGGGAGCCAGTGAAGAAGGCGGTGTACTTCCTGGCCACGGTCCCGTAGGAGGTGGACAAAGGGACAGAGTGATAGCAGCCAAGATTGGGAGGTGTGGGGGAGGAGGTCCGGGCAGGGGCTGAGGGATCCGGGGTGACTTCCCAAAGCAGACCACGTGCAATGCTTCATTGTCTCAGAGGCTAACCAGCTGAGAATGGGGTGCGGAACTGCCTGTTAAAGGATCAGAGCTGTAGGATGGGGCTCGGGAGCCAGAGCAGAGCAGGTGAGGCTGCAGACAGGAGCCTCCTCCTCGGCATGCGCGCTCCACGCGCATTTCCTTGCCGTGAGGACTTGCTCAGACCTAGTGCTGGTCTCTGTGGTCAAAGCCACGTGGCTCTTCTCCCGTGCTGCCAGCCCCCCGCCCCCGCAGCCCTCCTCCCAGGCTTCTAGTCGTTGCCGCCTTCCACGTACCCTTTGGGTTTCCTCCTCCGAGCTTGACCAAAGATTTCTCCGTCCCGGCACCTTGATTTTTATCCTCATGAGGCTGCCTTCCCCTTGACCCTGCCTTAGCAAGAGCCATGGGCCTTTCCATCCCAGCTGGCCCCTCCTTCTAGCCTGGACATGAAATCCACGGGAAGGCCAGGTGCCTCTCCCAGCTCTCCAGGAGTCCTGCTTAGCCATCTCCGTGCCCCCAGAGCTGAGCCCAGCACCCAGGAGAAGTGTCGCTCCTCAAGCGTGTGTCTGACCAAAGGATCAGATGGCCAGGTGGCAAACGTCAGGACTGTGTCATATGCTTTGCTGGGAGCACCTGGAAGGAGCCTGGAGTTATTCATTCTTTAGTGTCTGACAGTGGGGATCATAAGATGGGAGTTAAGAGCACGATCTTTTTCGAACCCAAGAGCTCCGAGCTTGAACTCCAGTAACTTGTTTTAGAATGCCACCATCTGCAAAGTGGAGACAATGTTACCACTGACCCCCAGAAGCCATCACTGCCCCCGAGCAACAGTGTCCAAAAGTGGTGAATTTTCCGTGGTTTATTTCTCAGATCCTATCATAATCTGATGGACACTAAGACCATGACTAAAGCTTGCCGGGAACAGTGGGAAAGGAAGACCTTTTTGTTTATGAGGGCTGTGGCTCCTACCGGCCAGCCTTCCCCTGAGCTCCCTCCCGGGAGGCTGGAAGCTCTCCAAGCCGTGCCCTCCTCTGGTGGCAGTGCAGAGGAGTGAATTAGACGGGCGACTTCTGTAAAGCACTTAGCACAGGATCTCCCGCCTTGTAAACGCTAAATGAAGGGTGGCCGCGGATGTTGTTATTAACGTTCTTATTTCAGTGCTGGGCGGCCGGGGGGTGAAGGGCTATCTCCACACTAGGCATTTGGGTGAAAGAATGGCTTGGCGTACAGCCCACTCACACACGACGGTGGAAGAGAGAGGTGAAAAGCTCAGACTCTAGAATCCGAGTTCTTGCTTCGTCCCGTAACAGCCGTGTGACCTTGGGCTTGCGTTTCTTCTTCTGTGAACCAGGGACCACGGCAGTAACTACCCTGCGGAGCCAGCGTAGGGCTGCAGGAGCTCCTAGCTCCACGCCAGCAACAGCACATTGAGAAGCCCTCCTAATTTAGCGATGGTTTTGCTGGAGAGGAAAAGCATCAGAAAGCTGTTGTGGACTGAGGATTTGGGGAACAGGATGGCGCTTGACTTCTCCGGTGGACTGGCAGCCAGGCGTGGGGAGCATGCCCTTTCGAAATATGGGGCTCCAAACCATGAAACGAACCCCTTCAGTGTTGGCATGTAGCTTCTTCACTGGGTAAAGGGACAGCCCGAGCTTGCTTTGCCCTTCTCCAGCAATCGTGGTGCCATTCCCAGGCCTTCGGCCCAGCCAGCTGTGAACACCCGCCAAGGGGTCTGGAGCCTGCCTACCACCCCAAGAGTCGATTCACACGCTCCTGGCAGGCTGGTCCTGGAGAGCCCCGGGCAAGGCCGAGAGAGACCAAGCCGGGTGGGGACAGGGTAGCAAGGGGCTCTGGGATGCCTGCGGGGAGCAGCTTTTCTTAGTTCTGTGACAGCATGAGCCTTGGCTTCTCAGCTCAGAGCTCGCCAGGTGCACACGTCCCCCCAGGGAGGTGCCCTAGATGAACCCTCTGGAGCCCTGGTCAGCTTGGAGGCTCTTTTCGGCCCACATTCTTTTGGGGGACAAGGGGGCGCAAGCCTCCAACATGGCTTGCCATGTCGCTTAGGTGTGGATTAGCCCTCACACCGTCAACCCACAGGGCTGCAGGCGGGGACCAGAAAAGGGCTGAGACATCTGCTGGTCCCCAGCATTGAGGGGCCCTACCGGAGTCCCCTGGGGGGGGGTGTTCTCCCCAAGCCTGATACCTGCCCATTTCTGACGTTCTCCTAGCAGATTATTGGGGCTGGTGCACTTTGGCCTCATCCCAACAAGCATGTACAGAGGCACCTGTGATGGGCAGGCCCCCACGAGGGGCATTGTCACACTCCCTCCCACCGTGCTCCAGGGCTGAGGCCTCTAGAAGTGCAGTCGTCAGAGTTCCAGAAGTCGTGGTGAGAAGACAGTTTTGCAGCTCCTACACCAGATGGTACAGCCCCCACCCCAAAATTAGGAATTTCATTTTGAGCCCCTGTTTCTTAGGGGATTTTGTTTTAAGGATTTTATATATTTGTCAGAGAGAGAGAGCACAAGCAGAGGGAGTGCAGGCTGAGGGAGAAGCAGGCTCCCCGCTGAGCAAGGAGCCTGATGTGGGACCTGATCCTAGGATGCTGGGCTCATGACCTGAGCCAAAGGCAGATGCGTAACTGACTGAGCCACCCAGGCGCCCCTTAGGGGATAAAGTATGTTCCAGGCACAGGCGGGAACTGAGCATACACATGGGTCTTTGTGTATAAGCCCTTGAGCACCCCCAAAATTATGTTTCCGGAGATGTGAACCCAAGGCAGGGAGGTTAAAGCCCTACTCTGGCCTCAGTCCCCAGTGCCTTCCTCCTTCTTGAGCCATCCTGTGGGGTCCCAGTTTCCCCAGAGACCCCTGAACAGCTACAAGGGATGAATAGAAGGGGACCCCTCCGAGCTCATCCTGCAACAGCCAGCGGAGACGATGTTTCGCTATGCTGGGGGCGCTGAGTAGGGGAAGCAGACCCGGGATGATCCAAAAAGGGTCAGGGCTGGGATCACCAAAAAAGGGGGTTTCTGGGAGACGCTAAGACCTTGTCCCCAAGCCACTGCCAGAGCAGGAGTCAGGGAACGGCAGTCTGGGAATGGTTGAGAAAGGGGCTGCCGGGCCTTTTTAGGGAGGCTGCAGCCTCGGGCCGGCCTGAAGAGAAGCTATCCGCCGAAGCGGTCAGTCTGCCGGCGGGCTCCCCAGCCTCAGCACCGTCTGCCCCACGCACGTTGCCGTCAGCTTGTCACCCTGCCTCCTGAGCTGCCTTATGCGGCGCTCTGTCCCCAGGATGGGGGTCTCTACCTCCTGGGGAAGGGAGCCAGGGTGGACGACTGAGTCAGGTCACAGGAGGAGTTCGGAGGGGCTGTCTCTCGAGAACCCCCAGCCCCACACAGGCCCCAACGCTTGCAGGACCCGAGAGCCAGTGGTCCCTGTTGGGGCGGTGACACCTGTGCCCACCCCACTCCACCCCCGCCTCTGTCACCGTGGGACTGGGGGGAGCGGGTGGGGGGAGCGGGTGGGGGAGAGCTCCCCCAGCAACCTGGTCCCTTCGCAGCTTCTAGCTCTCCAGGCAGCTTTCCAGGGTTTGCGACATGGTCATGTCACTTTCCACGGAGAAGTACGAGAGGCAGCTCCACGGACCACTGGGTAAGCGCTTCACCTCAGCCTTCTAAGTAATACTAAGCTACTAAGCACGGCCGGGCCTCGGGCGGGAGCAGGCCGAGCCCTCCTGCCTGCAGGCTTAAGCGCTTCTCACAGGGAGGGCTGGGCTTCCCCGCAGCTCATCTCTGGTTCAAGCCCTTCTCACCACCCCCCCCCGGCCTTGGCAGAAGTCTCCTTACAACCACTTGCGACCTAGTGACGGGCTCGGGGTTGGTCAGTTCCATCTTGCATATGAGACGACGGATTCAGAGGAGGGCTGTAACCCGCCCAAGATCACACAGCCAGTCGGGGGCAGAGTTGGGACTTGCACACAGGCCAGCTCCTGCAGAGCCAATAAATTCCCAGCCACCATAGGGAGGATGCCCTCGGAACAATCCCAGCTTTCCTGACAGCTCTGGAGGGAACCTTAGCTTTTTAGGGGCAATATCAGTGGTTTGGGGATCTGAAGCCCTATGCATACCGTACAGAATTGTCAAATGACTATGTGTGCATCTGAAACTAACGTAACATCGTGTGTCAATCATACTTCAATTTCAAAAAGAAAAGAAAAGAAAGATCAGGGGAGCCTGGCTGCCTCAGTCGGTAGAGCGTGTGACTCTAGACCTCGGGGTCATGAGTTCATGCTCCAACATTGGGCATAGAGCCTACTTAAAAAAAAAAGAAAAGAAAAGAAAAGAAAACCTGAAGCTCTCTGTTTCTTGAGCTGGCTTAAGCCCCTGGGGAGGACTCCTGCCCCACAGACCACCAAGGGAAACAGGCCTTGCCATCCCTCCCCCGGACTGCCTGCTCCAGGAATGATGCTTCTCCCACATGGCAGGTGGCCCTCCTGAAACTTCTGGTCAGAACAATCTAGACTCTTTCTTCTTGGTGGAAAACAATAAAAGAGTTGGCATTCCATGCAGAATGAGGCAGGAGGCTGCAGGGAGGGAAGCTTCTTGGTCCCCACAAGCCCCAGGCTCTGCTTCCTGCCCTGCCATTGGCTGCGTAAGGGACCTGTGGCACCTGCTCCAGCCTGCAGCCAGCTCTCCCTGCAGATGGATGACCCTGGCAGCTGTGGTGCCTGATACCAGGTCTCCAGGTGGCTGGAGTGAGTGGGGCCAGGGCCCCAGAGCCCTGCAGGGCCAGCTTCATGGGAGAAGCAGGGAAACATGATCTTGTGCTCTGAGGCACGCTGAGGGCTGGTGGGGAGCACTGGTGCAGGACCAAGAGGGAGACACGGTGAGGGGCTGGAGCACTGGGGGGACTAGGAGAGGCCACAGATTTCCCTGACGCTCTCCTATGAAATATAACCTGATCCACGAGAAACAAGAGGCAGGCTGTAGTCCAGAGTCAAGCTAAAAATGCCTGCTTCTAGTCAGCTCAGCCCCTAAGGCCTCTGTGCCCTCAGGACTTCAGCTCAGGCCTGGGAGACAGTCTACTGAGAGCAGAGTTGCAGACCCCAGGGTCCCTGCCCCGAGCCTGGAGCTTGAGCCTCCAGGCAGAAGGTCTGAGGGCTGTCTGTGTCACCAGGATGCCCCGGGGGACCATCTGAATTGACCTCACCTCAGACCTGCTTTGGGGGTGGAGCAAACGTGCCTGGATTCATGGCAGTGGGATCCCATGTGAGGGGTGCAGTCACTGCCAGCCACCCCTGCCCTCCTGGGCCCTGCCCCCTCGTAAGCAAGGGGCTGGAGCGAACTCGACAGACCCAGACCTTCCGTGTCCTGTCTGAGACGTTTTCCCCTGGGCGCATCTCGTCTTGCACCGGCCTCGGGCAGGATCACTTCGCAGGCCAGGCGTCACAGGAAGGAAAGAGAGGGCCTGGCGGTGGTCTCCACGAGCTAATCGGCACAGCGGGCGGAGGGCAGCACGCACAGGAGGGTCTGGCCTTCCCTCAGCAAGTTCGCATTTTCTGGGGACTTCCAGACAGACAATTCTTTTCCTCTCCCCCTTTGGCAAGGAAGGTGTTAAAATGTTCTCTCCTCTGGTCAATCGGACAAGACTTCTAGAGGAAGTAGCATCTGAAGGCTCCACACGAGGGAAGAGATGCTGCGTCGAACCGTCGAAGGCATGTAACTGGGATCCTGACCCAAGTGGCAGACAGAGCAATGCCGTGAGGCCACAGGCCTGGAGCAGATGGGGGAAGGGAGCGGCTTCTCACCTCTGAGTCTGATCGCTAGATCCCTGCAAGGTCTCACAGGTCGTTATAGGTTTTCAGAGGTCATCCTCTCCATTCCCCTGCCTCTATGAAGGATCGCCAAACCTCCCCGTGGCCTTCCCCTAACCCGAAGCTTTTCCCAAAGGGAAAAACAATTATTGGTGCTCAGATCTCTCATCTAGAAGCCTGGGGACCTTTGCTCTATGGAAGTTCTTTGTTATATCTAACCTGAACCCCTCTTGCTATAAGGGATGAACGGTGGAGGGAGGCCTAGAGACAGGAAGACAAGCAAAAGGAACCTCTGGAGGTCTCCAGGATGCACGACCAGTTCTAGAAGCAAAAGAAGTTGGCTTGGACTCCCTTTCAGATAAGCAAGAAGGAGGCAGCTCTGCTATGTGCCGAGGAGCTCGCTCACCAGAAATCTCAGCCCTGGGAGGACGCTGGGCTCCTTCTCCTTTTAAGGCAACGTCTGAGCTCTCAGGGCTGCACGAGCTGCAACAAGCCCCAGCCCCACTCATTCCTGGCTATTTGGAGGAAACCCATGATTAATCAACTCCCCCCTCCCCCACTCCGCCTGTTTTTCATTAGGTTCTTTTTAAGGGGCTGGAACACCTCCAGAAGAACAGACACATGACAGGTCCAAGCCAACTAGGCCCCCGGTGTGGGGACAGAACCCTAAGAGGGAGTGGGGCGTAGTCCTGGATGAAGACCAAGGGGGTAGGTCAGACTCTAGGGTGTCAGGGCAGAGAGAGGGTTAAAATGTTGGAAAAGGAGTCCTGACGGGAGAGCAGGGGAAAGTTCTGAATGGGAGCCCCGGTCAGAAAGCGGGATGGGTTTGACTGGGAGAGGAGGCAGCTGCTGAGCAAGGTTCTGGGGCAGCGGGGCGGTCAGGCGCACCTGGAGGGCTGCTGGGGGGTGGAGAGGAGGGCCTCGGCCCCTAACAGGCAAGGTTCGAGAAGGTTACACTGACTTGGCAGCTGCTGGTGAGACAGACCGGAAACCAGTTTTTCCCGAACTTGCTGGTTATCATCTCTCTGGCTTCCCAGGTTCGCTCTGAGTGAGGCCTGTGGGGCGGCATGGGAATCAAGCAGAGGGCTGCTGGGCCCAGCACGGCGGTGCGTGCTGAGCAATCCCAAGGGCGCGCATTTGGAAGGGGAGGGCAGGAGTTCCTGCCTTGGGGGCCTGACCTCTGGAGCTTGGGCTGGGCTAGCTGGAGAGGCTGTGGCACCCAGCTCTCACCTCCATGCTCCCGACGCGCCTGGAATTTAAAACCACTCTGAGCTGGGGTGGGCTGGAATTTCCTGGCTGAGCTGTGGGCAGATGTTAGGAGTGTCCTAATGGGGCTGACCCATTGGATCTCCTCATTTCCCTCTGTTTGCATACTCAAGTTTCCTCTTCCTTTCAAATCAAGGAACAGTAAAGTCACCATCACTGAAAGGGTGATCTGAAGGGTCAAATCCAGTTCTCGGGGAGCCAGAGAAAGTGTGAGAGGGCGTCCTTCAGCCCGTGCTCCACCACCAAAGCCCCAGGGAGCCCCCCCGCCCTCCTGCAACCACCCCCATGAGGCAGGAGGAGAGAAGGGGCACATTCCTCGGCCCTGCCTCACCAGGCCCTGCGCGTCTTGGCTGCCCGTCGCGGTTCTAGCACAGGGGCCAAGGACTTCTGCTGCTAAATAAACCCTAGGGCTGGTCCCCAATGGCATGTGTTTGAGGGGCAGGTACAAACTGTTTCCATAGGACCAACCAGCTCTCCATTCCTTCCGGAGTGTTGCTTTTCCTTCCTCCTCCCCCTCCTCCCACACACCAGCCAGGCACTCTTGAAAGAAAGAAAACCTTTCTAATAATCAGGCCATAGTCTCTTCCTCTTAAAAAAAAAACAAAAAAAAAAACAAAAAAACCCTTTAGGAAGGACATTCCTTGAGGTCCCAGCTGCTCCAGAGTATGTAACATATTTGGACAGTTTAATATCTAACCTTAGGCAATCCTGATGCTTCTTTGGTTCTTCTGAAGGCGGGTGGGAGGCAAGTACTCTCAAAATAAGGTTCAGACTTTCTGCAGCTTCGTGGAGGAAGATACAGGGCCCCACGGAAGTACAGGATGGCCCACGTTGCACGTAAAATTCCAGCCTTTAACGCATCTCAGCCAACTCCCTTCCAGGCCTCCCCGGACAGTTTCTCTGCGTCTGTGTGGTCCACGCGGAGTCCCAGAATCCTAGATCCGGAATCTGGCAGAGTCCTCCTGAGATCAGCTCACTCAGTGGTCTCCAGGGCTCCTTCCAGAGAGGTGCTGGTCCTTAGCAAAGTTTTTACTAAAAAAATAAGGACAATACCGTGGGCTCTTCAAAAAGCTACACATACCTGATATAAAGGTATGGCCTTTATTCTGTTAACATCTATCTTACTTCTTTATCGTGAGCTCCTTCCTATTTCAACGAGAGAATGATGGTAGATCAGATTTATAAATAACTTTAATTGGTAAAATAAAATGTTAGCAGCCCTATGTTGGTCCCTCCAACTTTTTTTCCCTTTGACCTATCTCCCCTTTGGAAGCAGGGCCAGTGCTAGGGTGAGGCACGTGAGGCACTCGCCTAGCCCAGAACGTGCAAGGAGACACCCAAGAGCTCAGTGATCAAGACAACTGATATTTTTAAAAATTGAATTTAATGCAAAAAAAAAGAAAGAAAAAGAAAAAGAAAAAAAAAAGAAAATCCATGGCAACCAAAATTTCAAAATTTTAAATTAAGACAGGAACAGTATTAGTGATTTTTCCTTTTGTGTCGGGTTCCACCATGGCTCAGACCGCTCGGGCATTCCTGCTCAATCACCCATGACAGAAAAGGGCAGCTCTGGATCTGAGAATCCCCTGGGGGAGGACCTGCCACAACGTCCTCAGGTATTCATGCTGGCCCCTCACGACCCTGAGGTTTTCTTGAGTCTGCCGTCAGCCTGTTCTCTGCAGCTTGAATCCAGACCCTCTTAGGGTGTTCTCAATGGACATTGCCCTTTGGAGGCTCCAGGGCAGTTATGTAAATCCTCCCCACACTTGTCCCCATACTCACTCCTGTCCCTCTGTAGCCAGCTCTTCATGTTTATTTTTCTTTTCTGAATTCTTAGGAAAGCAAGCAAGTGGAGACCAAGACAGATGCCAAGAACGGAGAGGAAAGGGGCAGAGATGCCAGCAAAAAACCTCTGGGCCCCAGACGAGACTCAGACCTGGGGAAGGAGCCAAAGAGGGGTGGTTTAAAGAAAAGCTTCTCAAGAGACAAAGATGAAGCTGACGGCAAAAGCGGAGAGAAGCCCAAGGAGGAGAAGCTGATCAGGGGCATTGACAAGGGCCGGGTCAGGGCTGCTGTGGACAAGAAGGAGGCGGGGAAGGAGGGGAAAGGAGAGGAGAAGACAGCAGCCCCAAGGAAGGAGGACGAGAAGAAAGGCAGTGACAGGAGTGCAGGGCCGAGCAGAGACAAGGACAAGAAGAGAGAGGAGAAGGAGACAAGCAAGAGAGAGGATGACGGGAAGGGAAAAGGGGAGAGTAGGAGCGCAGATGCCAAGAAAGAGGATGAGCGGATGAAAAGAGGAAGTGGGAAGACGGACACCAAAAGGGAGGAGGAGAAAGTGAAAAAAGATGAGGCTGTAAGTGAAAAGGAACCCAAAGAAGAGAGCAAGACCCAAGCGCAGGAGAAACCAGCCGCGGCTTGCCCCACCAAGCCCTCCGAAGGGCCTGCCAAGGCGGAGGAGGAAGCGGCTCCCAGCATATTTGATGAGCCTCTGGAGAGAGTGAAGAACAATGACCCCGAGATGACCGAGGTGAACGTCAACAACTCAGACTGTATCACAAATGAGATCTTGGTCCGGTTCACCGAGGCTCTGGAGTTCAACACGGTGGTCAAGGTGTTCGCCCTGGCCAACACGCGTGCTGACGACCACGTGGCCTTCGCCATCGCCATCATGCTCAAGGCCAACAAGACCATCACCAGCCTGAACCTGGACTCGAACCACATCACGGGCAAAGGCATCCTGGCCATCTTCCGGGCCCTCCTGCAGAACAACACGCTGACGGAGCTCCGCTTCCACAACCAGCGGCACATCTGCGGCGGCAAGACCGAGATGGAGATCGCCAAGCTGCTCAAAGAGAACACCACCCTGCTCAAGCTCGGCTACCATTTCGAGCTGGCCGGGCCCCGGATGACGGTCACCAACCTGCTCAGCCGCAACATGGACAAGCAGCGACAGAAGCGGCTCCAGGAGCAGCGGCAGGCCCAGGAGGCCGGCGGCGACAAGAAGGATCTGCTGGAGGTGCCCAAGCCCGGGGCCCTGGCCAAGGGCTCCCCCAAAGCCTCCCCCCAGCCATCTCCAAAGGCCTCGCCCAAGAACTCGCCCAAGAAAGGGGGCGCTCCGGCCGCCCCGCCTCCACCTCCGCCTCCCTTGGCGCCGCCCCTGATCATGGAGAACCTGAAGAACTCCCTGTCACCAGCCACGCAGAGGAAGATGGGGGACAAAGTCCTCCCCGTCCAGGAGAAGAACTCCCGCGACCAGCTACTGGCCGCCATTCGCTCCAGCAACCTCAAGCAGCTCAAGAAGGTAAGTGTGGCGGCCCGGGCCGCAGGGCTGCAGGAGAAGGCCGCCTGGCGGGGCGACGTGGGCAGAGCGGCCTGCGGCAGGCTGCAGCTCGTGGACAGGCCGCAGCGCCCGGACGGCGCCTCCGGCCACCTCGGCCGCCCCTGCCTCCCTTCGAGGGGCCTCTCGCCTTCCTGCGAGGAGCTTCCTTTAGCCTCTCCCGCCCTGCCTCTCGCTTCGCCGCCCAGCAGCGAAACGGGCGTCTCCCAGAAATGGAGACGCAGTCTCTACCTAGTAGCCCTGGCCCCGCCATTAAGGCTTCTCTCCCCCACTCCCAAAGCGAAAACGAGCTCCCCTTTATGAATTCCCTCTCAGGACCAGCCAAGTCCTACTGATCCGTGTATCCCAAAGGTCTTTGGGAGTTCAGCCCTCAGAAGAGTCTCCCCTGTGTCTAATCAGTGCCCCAGACACGTGAGCCGTCCCTAGAGACCCTGCGTCTCAGGCGACAGAGACCACCGTCAGCTGCCCATCGGACTGCATGGTGGCAGCTAACCCTCGCCCCACAACATCGTCTGGGGCTAGACACCATCAGATAAAGGACAACCTCAATTGTAATGTTAGTGGTCATTTGATGACATCCAGTCTTTACAGACAAGGAAAAAGGTTTCATCCGTGTCAATGCCTCATGTACTCATTCCACAGAGAGCTATGGAGGAGGGTCTGGTTTCCAGAAGTGAGGGAGGCCAGGTGAATTCCAGAGGCTCCTTTGCTGAGCTCCTCTCTCTAAACGGTCTCTGCTTTGCCCTTACAGGTGGAGGTGCCCAAACTGCTTCAGTAGGACCAGACTGCCAGGGGGCACTGTCTGCCAATGCCAAGACTGCCCCGGCCTCGCCTCCCAGGGCTGCACAGACCCCGCCCACCCCACTCCTGGCTGACCTGCTGTGGATGTCCCTACGCCATGGGAGAGCATGAGGCCTGGCCACACGCAAGGAAGGATGCCTTATCTCTTCTCACTTTTCCTTTTCTTGTCTCCAAAAATGTCCTTTATACCTGGAGCTGAGGTTTCCAGACAAGAAGAGTCCTTTTAGCGTGTCACTGAGAAGATGGCATGCCTGGGGCCCAAGTAGCTGGCAAGTTGCAAAAGGCCTGCGATCCAGGAAAGATGTCCCATCAGGACCACATAACCAGCCCAGCCCCACTGCCCTCCAGGGCCAGGATTCAGGCCTCTGAGGAGCCCTTGGGGCAAAGCTGCTGGGCCCATGGCCCTCTGTGTGGGACAATGGCAGAAGATTGAGAAGGGCATGAGGGCCCAAGGGCAGAAGGAGGAGGGGCTGAGGATACCCTCAAACCCCTCCTGGGCTAATTAGAGGACATGGCAGGGGCAGCTGGCCTGGTGGGGAGTGGGCTCCAGCTGGGAGGAGAGGGACAGACGGCAGCTGGTCCTGAAGGTTTGATGCCAAAGCAGACATTTCCCTCACACCCACCTGCTGTTGTATAAATGGCTGTGTATCTGTTTTTCCATAAGATTTTGATAATATATACAAGCCTTTAGTTGTGAATGACTGTGCCCCACCTCTGTACTGTACTGATGGTCCTGATGCTCACCCTGGGCCCCATGGAAGACTCTAGAAGCTCAGGTTCCCTGCCATGCCATCCCAAGTTGACCACATAACAAGTTCAGATTTGCAGAAAGTCTGGTGCAAGGGAAAGCCTCAGGCCTGGGTAGAGGGCTCGTCACTGACCGGGCTGACCAGGCCAAGGAAACTAGGCCTTAGCCAGGGTTTGCTCCTGACCATTCCTGCTGCCTGGAGTCATTAGCCAGAGCCGCTTTCGGGGGTGATGGGGTAGAGTGGAGCACAGGGCCCGGGGATGGCTATATTAGGCATGTTCAGGGGATGCTCGTTCCATGACTCTTCCTCACCGTGGGCTTGGGGCCAGCTCCTCACAGCAGTCACCAGCCCAGGAAGGCAGCCATCTCGGAGCGGGCAGAGAAGGGAATGACCATTTGGGGAGCAGCCCCCACACCAGGGTACCCAGCGTGCCCAGGGACGGTGTCACCTCCCGCTCCAGCTGTAGGCCGCTCTCCCGACCCAGCAGTGGCCCCCTGCCCTCCATCAGGTGCACGTCAAAAGTGTCTTCCTGACTGGATGGACTTAAAGGCACCGGTACCCTTGGCACTGTGGAATGGCCACCCTGGGTCTGGGTCACAGGCAGTTTTCTCTGTCTTGGGGTTTTATCTCAACAGCAGGGAGCACAGCAGTTTCACCATCTTTGGGGTGAAGGAGGAAGGAGGATTGCTGTGCTAGGTCTGACCAAATACAGAGGCAGGCTAGTTGTGGGAGCAAAAAGCTTGGATCTCAGGGAACACTCTGTGCCCCTTCCCCTCTACCCATTTGCCTGTCCACCCCAACAACTGAAACAAGGGCTGGGCCCCGGAGGGGGCGGGCAGACACCCACTGCCTTGTGGACTTCAAAGGGTGTTAGCTGGAGCCGAGTGCAGCTAGCCTTTCCATTTACCCTGTGTCTGTGGTTGCCAGGCCTTAGCCAGATGCTGCCGGTTGCTACAGGTGCTCTTTCAACACTGGAGGTTTCCATTTTGCAGGAAAAGTTCAGCCCAGAGAGGTTAACCTGCAGGTCCATGATCACACAGCTAATAAACAGAGAGCTCAGATAGATCTCCCGCCCTTAGAACTACTTCTGAAGAGAGGTTCCCCCCCCCTTACTGAAATGAGACTGATGATGGTGCCTCCGGAAAACACTGAAAGCCTAGCCAAACCCAAACGGCGGATCTCCAAATCTTAAGGTTCCAATAGCCAGACTAAACACGCACATGCGCGCACGCGGACACACACACACACACACACACACACACACACACACACACACACACACACACACACTTTATACTGTCCTCTTGAGGGGTGAAATGCCGGGACTGATGAGGTCATCCTTCCTCGGGTGCCTTAGAACCCGATGCGGGAGCGCAGCGCCACCTGCGGGCAGGCCGCATCCCGGGTTCTCTCGCGGCGCCACAGGAGCGCGGGAGCTGCTCTGGGGGGCCAGGGACGGTGGGCAGATGGGACGCAGCGCCCGGTCTGGGGGGCACCTTTCCGCCGCAAAGGGAGGGGCAGGGGGAGGGCGAGGCATCGATCGG